>NW_027367912.1:0-53838 GCF_046119375.1 Phyllobates terribilis | reverse complement strand
GAATTCTGCTGAAGTTTTAAAATGCTTTGGAACTATTCCATTGTTCTCAGAATTCTGCTGAAGTTTAAAAATGCTTTGGAACACTTCCATTGTTCTCGGAATTCAGCTGAAGTTTAAAAATGCTTTTTAACTCTTCCATTGTTCTCGGAATTCTGCTGAACTTTAAACATGTTTTTGAACTATACCATTGCTCTTAGAATTCGGCTGAAGTTTAAAACATCTTTGGAACTATTCCATTGTTCTCGGATTTTGGCTGAAGTTTAAAAATGCTTTGGATCTCTTTCATTGTTCTCGAAATTCGGCTGACGTTTAAAAATGCTTTGGAACTCTTTCATTGTTCTCGGAATTCTGCTGAAGTTTAAAAATGCTTTGGAACTCGTCCATTGTTCTCTGAATTCTGCTGAAGTTTAAATATGTTTTAAAACTATTCCCTTGATCTCGGAATACCGCTGAAGTTTAATAATGCTTTGGAACTCTTTCATTGTTCTCGGAATACGGCTGAAGTTTAAAAATGCTTTGTAACTCTTCCATTGCTCTCGGAATTCTGTTGAAGTTTAAAAATGTTTTGGAACTCTTCCAGTGTTTTCGGAATTCTGCTGAAGTTTAAAAATGCTTTGGAACTCGTCCAATGTTCTCAGAATTCTGCTGAAGTTTTAACATGTTTTAAAACTATTCCATTGTTCTCGGAATTCGGCTGAAGTTTAATAATGCTTTGGAACTCTTTCATTGTTCTGGGAATTCGGCTAAAGTTTAAAAATGCTTTGGAACTCTTCCATTGTTCTCGTTATTCTGCTGAAGTTTAAACATGTTTTAAAACTATTCCATTGTTCTCGAAATTCGGCTGAAAGTTAAAAATGCTTTGGAACTCTTTCATTGTTCTAGGAAATCTACTGAAGTTTAAAAATGCTTTGGAACTCTAACATTGTTCTCGGAATTCCCCTGAAGTTTAAAAATGCTTTGGAACTATTCCATTGTTCTCAGAATTCTGCTGAAGTTTAAAAATGCTTTGGAACTATTCCATTGTTCTCGGAATTCTGCTGAAGTATAAAAATGCTTTGGAACGCTTCTATTGTTTTCGGAATGTTATTTTTTTTTAAATAAGTCTGTAGATTTCTCCCATTGCATTCGGAATTCTGTTGAAGTTTAAAAATGCTTTGGAACTCTTCCATTGCTCTCGGAATTCTGCAGAAGTTTAAAAATGCTTTGGAACTATTCCATTGTTCTCGGAATTCGGCTGAAGTTTAAAAATGCTTTGGAACTCTCCCATTGTTCTTGGAAATCTGCTGAAGTTTAAAAATGCTTAGGAACTCTAACATTGTTCTCGGAATTCCGCTGAAGTTTAAAAATGCTTTGGAACTCTCTCATTGTTCTCGTAATTCTGCTGAAGTTTAAAAATGCTTTGGAACTCTAACATTGTTCTCGGAATTCGGCTGAAGTTTAAAAATGCTTTGGAACTCTTCCATTGTTCTCGGAATTCTGCTGAAGTTTAAAATTGCTTTGGAACTCTAACATTGTTCTCAGAATTCGGCTGAAGTTTAAAAATGCTTTGGAACTCTTCAATTGTTCTCGGAATGTTATGGTTTTTTCTTAAATAAGTCTGTAGATTTCTCTCATTGTTCTCGGATTTCTGCTGAAGTTTGAAAATGCTTTGGAACTCTTCCGTTGTTCTCGGAATTCGGCTGAACTTTAAAAATTCTTTGGAACTATTCCATTCTTCTCGGTATACGGCTGAAGTTTAAAAATGGTTTGGATCTCTTTCATTGTTCTCGGAATTCGGCTGAAGTTTAAAAATGCTTTGGAACTCTTCTATTGTTCTCGGAATTCAGCTGAAGTTTAAAAATGCTTTGGAACTCTTCCATTGTTCTCGGAATTCTGCTGAAGTTTAAAAATGCTTTGGAACTATTCCATTGTTCTCGGAATTCTGCTGAAGTTTAAAAATGCTTTGGAACACTTCTATTGTTTTCGGAATGTTATTTTTTTTTAAATAAGTCTGTAGATTTCTCCCATTGTTCTCGGAATTCTGTTGAAGTTTAAAAATGCTTTGGAACTCTTCCATTTCTCTCGGAATTCTGCTGAAGTTTAAAAATACTTTGGAACTCTTCCATTGTTCTCGGAATTCTGCTGAAGTTTAAAAATGCTTTGGAACTCTTCCATTGTTCTCGGTATTCTGCTGAAGTTTAAACATGTTTTAAAACTATTCCATTGTTCTCGAAATTCGGCTGAAGTTTAAAAATGCTTTGGAGCTATTCCATTGTTCTCAGAATTCTGCTGAAGTTTAAAAATGCTTTTGAACTCTTCCATTGTTCTCGGAATTCTGCTGAACTTTAAACATGTTTTGGAACTATTCCTTTGTTCTTAGAATTCGGCTGAAGTTTAAAACATCTTTGGAACTATTCCATTGTTCTCGGAATTCGGCTGAAGATTAAAAATGCTTTGGATCTCTTTCATTGTTCTCGAAATTCTGCTGAAGTTTAAAAATGCTTTGGAACTCTTTCATTGTTCTCGGAATTCTGCTGAAGTTTTAAAATGCTTTGGAACTCGTCCATTGTTCTTGGAATTCTGCTGAAGTTTAAACATGTTTTAAAACTATTCCATTGTTTTCGGAATTCCGCTGAAGTTTAATAATGCTTTGGAACTCTTTCATTGTTCTCGGAATACGGCTGAAGTTTAAAAATGCTTTGTAACTCTTCCATTGCTCTCGGAATTCTGTTGAAGTTCAAAAATGTTTTGGAACTCTTCCAGTGTTCTCGGAATTCTGCTGAAGTTTAAACATGTTTTAAAACTATTCCATTGTTCTCGGAATTCGGCTGAAGTTTAATAATGCTTTGGAACTCTTTCATTGTTCTCGGAATTCGGTTGAAGTTTAAAAATGCTTTGGAGCTCTTCCATTGCTCTCGGAATTCTGCTGAAGTTTAAAAATGCTTTCTAACCATACATTGTTCTCGGAATTCAGCTGAAGTTTAAAAATGATTTGGAACTTTAACATTGTTTTCGAAATTCTGCTGAAGTTTAAAAATGCTTTGGAACTCTCCCATTGTTCTCGGAATCCTGCTGAAGTCTTAAAATGCTTTGGAACTTTACCATTGTTATTGGAATTCTGCTGAAGATTAAAAATGCTTTGGAACTCTCCCATTGTTCTCAGTATTCTGCTGAAGTTTAAAAGTGCTTAGGAACTTTTCCATTGTTCTCGGAATACTGCTGAAGTTTAAACATGTTTTGGAACTATTCCATTGTTCTCGGAATTCGGCTGAAGTTTAATAATGCTTTGGAACTCTTTCATTGTTCTCGGAATTCGGCTGAAGTTTAAAAATGCTTTGGAGCTCTTCCATTGCTCTCGGAATTCTGCTGAAGTTTAAAAATGCTTTCTAACCATACATTGTTCTCGGAATTCTGCTGAAGTTTAAAAATGATTTGGAACTTTAACATTGTTTTCGAAATTCTGCTGAAGTTTAAAAATGCTTTGGAACTCTCCCATTGTTCTCGGAATCCTGCTGAAGTCTTAGAATGCTTTGGAACTTCACCATTGTTATTGGAATTCTGCTGAAGATTAAAAATGCTTTGGAACTCTCCCATTGTTCTCAGTATTCTCCTGAAGTTTAAAAGTGCTTAGGAACTTTTCCATTGTTCTCGGAATACTGCTGAAGTTTAAACATGTTTTGGAACTATTCCATTGTTCTCAGAATTCGGCTGAAGTTTAAAAATGTTTTGGAACTCTTTCATTGTTCTCGGAATGTTAGTGTTTTTTTAAATAAGTATGTAGATTTCTCCCATTGATCTCAGAATTATGCTAAAGTTTAAAAATGCTTTGGAACTCTTCAATTGTTCTCGGAATTCTGCTGAAGTTTAAAAATGCTTTGGAACTATTCCATTTTTCTCGGAATTCTACTGAAGTTTAAAAATGTTTTGGAACTCTTCCATTGTTCTCGGAATGTTATTTTTTTCAAATAAGTCTGTATATTTCGCCCATTGTTCTGGGAATTCTGCTGAAGTTTGAAAATGCTTTGAACTCTTCCATTGCTCTCGGAATTCTGCAGAAGTTTAAAAATGCTTTGGAACTATACAATGGTTCTCAGAATACTGCTGAAGTTTAAAAATCCTTTGGAATGCTCCCATTGTTCTCGGAAATCTGCTGAAATTTAAAAATGCTTTGGAACTCTAACATTGTTCTCGGAATTCGGCTGAAGTTTAAAAATGCTTTGGAACTCTTCCATTGTTCTCGGAATTCTACTGAATTTTAAAATTGCTTTGGAACTCTAACATTGTTTTCAGTATTCGGCTGAAGTTTAAAAATGCTTTGGAACTTTTCCATTGTTCTCGGAATGTTATCTTTTTCTTAAATAAGTCTGTAGATTTCTCCCATTGTTCTCGGAATTCTGCTGAAG
The DNA here is from genome assembly GCF_046119375.1 of Phyllobates terribilis. NCBI lineage: Eukaryota > Metazoa > Chordata > Amphibia > Anura > Dendrobatidae > Phyllobates > Phyllobates terribilis. The sequence continues at coordinate 49,456 of NW_027367912.1, read as the reverse complement.
TTTGAAAATGCTTTGGAACTCTTTCGTTGTTCTCGGAATTCTGCTGAAGTTTAAAAATGCTTTGGAACTCTTCCATTGTTCTCAGAATTCCGCTGAAGTTTAAAGATGTTTTGGAACTCTTCCATTGTTCTCGGAATTGTGCTGAAGTTTAAAAATGCTTTCGAACTATTCTGTTTTTCTCAGAATTCTGCTGAAGTTTAAAAATGCTTTGGGACTCTCCCATTGTTCTAGGAATCCTGCTGAAGTTTAAAAATGCTTTGGAACTCTTCCATTGTTCTCGGATTTCTTCAGAAGTTTAAAAATGCTTTGGAACTATTTCATTGTTCTCGGAATTCGGCTGAAGTATAAAAATGCTTTGGAACTCTTTCATTGTTCTCGGAATGTTATTGATTTTTTAAATAAGTATGTAGATTTCTCCCATTGTACGTGGAATTCTGCTGAAGTTTAAAAATGCTTTGGAACTCTTCCATTGTTCTCGGAATTCTGCTGAAGTTTAAAAATGCTTTGGAACTCCTCCATTGTTCTCAGATTACGGCTGAAGTTTAAAAATGCTTTAGAACTATTCCATTGTTCTCAGAACTCTGCTGAAGTTTAAAAATTCTTTGGAACTCTTCCATTGTTCTCGGAATTCGGCTGAAGTTTAAAAATGCTTTGGAACTCTTCCATTGTTCTCGGAATTCAGCTGAGGTTTAAAAATGCTTTGGAACTCTTCCATTGTTCTCGGAGTTCAGCTGAAGTTTAAAAATGCTTTGGAACTCTTCCATTGTTCTCGGAATTCTGCTGAAGTTTTAAAATGCTTTGGAACTATTCCATTGTTCTCAGAATTCTGCTGAAGTTTAAAAATGCTTTGGAACACTTCCATTGTTCTCGGAATTCAGCTGAAGTTTAAAAATGCTTTGTAACTCTTCCATTGTTCTCGGAATTCTGCTGAAGTTTTAAAATGCTTTGGAACTATTCCATTGTTCTCAGAATTCTGCTGAAGTTTAAAAATGCTTTGGAACACTTCCATTGTTCTCGGAATTCAGCTGAAGTTTAAAAATGCTTTTTAACTCTTCCATTGTTCTCGGAATTCTGCTGAACTTTAAACATGTTTTTGAACTATACCATTGCTCTTAGAATTCGGCTGAAGTTTAAAACATCTTTGGAACTATTCCATTGTTCTCGGATTTTGGCTGAAGTTTAAAAATGCTTTGGATCTCTTTCATTGTTCTCGAAATTCGGCTGACGTTTAAAAATGCTTTGGAACTCTTTCATTGTTCTCGGAATTCTGCTGAAGTTTAAAAATGCTTTGGAACTCGTCCATTGTTCTCTGAATTCTGCTGAAGTTTAAACATGTTTTAAAACTATTCCCTTGATCTCGGAATTCCGCTGAAGTTTAATAATGCTTTGGAACTCTTTCATTGTTCTCGGAATACGGCTGAAGTTTAAAAATGCTTTGTAACTCTTCCATTGCTCTCGGAATTCTGTTGAAGTTTAAAAATGTTTTGGAACTCTTCCAGTGTTTTCGGAATTCTGCTGAAGTTTAAAAATGCTTTGGAACACTTCCATTGTTCTCGGAATTCAGCTGAAGTTTAAAAATGCTTTGTAACTCTTCCATTGTTCTCGGAATTCTGCTGAAGTTTTAAAATGCTTTGGAACTATTCCATTGTTCTCAGAATTCTGCTGAAGTTTAAAAATGCTTTGGAACACTTCCATTGTTCTCGGAATTCAGCTGAAGTTTAAAAATGCTTTTTAACTCTTCCATTGTTCTCGGAATTCTGCTGAACTTTAAACATGTTTTTGAACTATACCATTGCTCTTAGAATTCGGCTGAAGTTTAAAACATCTTTGGAACTATTCCATTGTTCTCGGATTTTGGCTGAAGTTTAAAAATGCTTTGGATCTCTCTCATTGTTCTCGAAATTCGGCTGACGTTTAAAAATGCTTTGGAACTCTTTCATTGTTCTCGGAATTCTGCTGAAGTTTAAAAATGCTTTGGAACTCGTCCATTGTTCTCTGAATTCTGCTGAAGTTTAAACATGTTTTAAAACTATTCCCTTGATCTCGGAATTCCGCTGAAGTTTAATAATGCTTTGGAACTCTTTCATTGTTCTCGGAATACGGCTGAAGTTTAAAAATGCTTTGTAACTCTTCCATTGCTCTCGGAATTCTGTTGAAGTTTAAAAATGTTTTGGAACTCTTCCAGTGTTTTCGGAATTCTGCTGAAGTTTAAAAATGCTTTGGAACTCGTCCAATGTTCTCAGAATTCTGCTGAAGTTTTAACATGTTTTAAAACTATTCCATTGTTCTCGGAATTCGGCTGAAGTTTAATAATGCTTTGGAACTCTTTCATTGTTCTGGGAATTCGGCTAAAGTTTAAAAATGCTTTGGAACTCTTCCATTGTTCTCGTTATTCTGCTGAAGTTTAAACATGTTTTAAAACTATTCCATTGTTCTCGAAATTCGGCTGAAAGTTAAAAATGCTTTGGAACTCTTTCATTGTTCTAGGAAATCTACTGAAGTTTAAAAATGCTTTGGAACTCTAACATTGTTCTCGGAATTCCCCTGAAGTTTAAAAATGCTTTGGAACTATTCCATTGTTCTCAGAATTCTGCTGAAGTTTAAAAATGCTTTGGAACTATTCCATTGTTCTCGGAATTCTGCTGAAGTATAAAAATGCTTTGGAACGCTTCTATTGTTTTCGGAATGTTATTTTTTTTTAAATAAGTCTGTAGATTTCTCCCATTGCATTCGGAATTCTGTTGAAGTTTAAAAATGCTTTGGAACTCTTCCATTGCTCTCGGAATTCTGCTGAAGTTTAAAAATGCTTTGGAACTCTTCCATTGTTCTCGGAATTCTGCTGAAGTTAAAAATGCTTTGGAACTCTTCCATTGTTCTCGGTTATCTGCTGAAGTTTAAACATGTTTTAAAACTATTCCATTGTTCTCGAAATTCGGCTGAAGTTTAAAAATGCTTTGGAACTCTTTCATTGTTCTCGGAATTCTGCTGAAGTTTAAAAATGCTTTGGAACTCTCAAATTGTTCTCGGAATTCTGCTGAAGTTTAAAAATGCTTTGGAACTCTAACATTGTTCTGGGAATTCCCCTGAAGTTTAAAAATGCTTTGGAACTCTTCCATTGTTCTCAGAATTCTGCTGAAGTTTAAAAATGCTTTAGAATTCTTCCATTGTTCTCAGAATGTTATGTTTTTTTCAAATAAGTATGCAGATTTCACCCATTGTTCTGGGAATTCTGCAGAAGTTTAAAAAGGCTTTGGAACTCTTCCATTGTTCTCGGAATTCTGCAGAAGTTTAAAAAGGCTTTGGAACTCTTCCATTCTTCTCGGAATTTTGTTGAAGTTTAAAAATAATTTGGAACTCTTCCATTGTTCTTGGAAATCTGCTGAAGTTTAAAAATGCTTAGGAACTCTAACATTGTTCTCGGAATTCCGCTGAAGTTTAAAAATGCTTTGGAACTCTCTCATTGTTCTCGTAATTCTGCTGAAGTTTAAAAATGCTTTGGAACTCTAACATTGTTCTCGGAATTCGGCTGAAGTTTAAAAATGCTTTGGAACTCTTCCATTGTTCTCGGAATTCTGCTGAAGTTTAAAATTGCTTTGGAACTCTAACATTGTTCTCAGAATTCGGCTGAAGTTTAAAAATGCTTTGGAACTCTTCCATTGTTCTCGGAATGTTATGGTTTTTTCTTAAATAAGTCTGTAGATTTCTCTCATTGTTCTCGGATTTCTGCTGAAGTTTGAAAATGCTTTGGAACTCTTCCGTTGTTCTCGGAATTCGGCTGAACTTTAAAAATTCTTTGGAACTATTCCATTCTTCTCGGTATACGGCTGAAGTTTAAAAATGGTTTGGATCTCTTTCATTGTTCTCGGAATTCGGCTGAAGTTTAAAAATGCTTTGGAACTCTTCTATTGTTCTCGGAATTCAGCTGAAGTTTAAAAATGCTTTGGAACTCTTCCATTGTTCTCGGAATTCTGCTGAAGTTTAAAAATGCTTTGGAACTATTCCATTCTTCTCGGAATTCTGCTGAAGTTTAAAAATGCTTTGGAACACTTCTATTGTTTTCGGAATGTTATTTTTTTTTAAATAAGTCTGTAGATTTCTCCCATTGTTCTCGGAATTCTGTTGAAGTTTAAAAATGCTTTGGAACTCTTCCATTTCTCTCGGAATTCTGCTGAAGTTTAAAAATACTTTGGAACTCTTCCATTGTTCTCGGAATTCTGCTGAAGTTTAAAAATGCTTTGGAACTCTTCCATTGTTCTCGGTATTCTGCTGAAGTTTAAACATGTTTTAAAACTATTCCATTGTTCTCGAAATTCGGCTTAAGTTTAAAAATGCTTTGGAGCTATTCCATTGTTCTCAGAATTCTGCTGAAGTTTTTAAAATGCTTTTGAACTCTTCCTTTGTTCTCGGAATTCTGCTGAACTTTAAACATGTTTTGGAACTACTCCTTTGTTCTTAGAATTCGGCTGAAGTTTAAAACATCTTTGGAACTATTCCATTGTTCTCGGAATTCGGCTGAAGATTAAAAATGCTTTGGATCTCTTTCATTGTTCTCGAAATTCTGCTGAAGTTTAAAAATGCTTTGGAACTCTTTCATTGTTCTCGGAATTCTGCTGAAGTTTTAAAATGCTTTGGAACTCGTCCATTGTTCTTGGAATTCTGCTGAAGTTTAAACATGTTTTAAAACTATTCCATTGTTTTCGGAATTCCGCTGAAGTTTAATAATGCTTTGGAACTCTTTCATTGTTCTCGGAATACGGCTGAAGTTTAAAAATGCTTTGTAACTCTTCCATTGCTCTCGGAATTCTGTTGAAGTTCAAAAATGTTTTGGAACTCTTCCAGTGTTCTCGGAATTCTGCTGAAGTTTAAACATGTTTTAAAACTATTCCATTGTTCTCGGAATTCGGCTGAAGTTTAATAATGCTTTGGAACTCTTTCATTGTTCTCGGAATTCGGCTGAAGTTTAAAAATGCTTTGGAGCTCTTCCATTGCTCTCGGAATTCTGCTGAAGTTTAAAAATGCTTTCTAACCATACATTGTTCTCGGAATTCTGCTGAAGTTTAAAAATGATTTGGAACTTTAACATTGTTTTCGAAATTCTGCTGAAGTTTAAAAATGCTTTGGAACTCTCCCATTGTTCTCGGAATCCTGCTGAAGTCTTAAAATGCTTTGGAACTTTACCATTGTTATTGGAATTCTGCTGAAGATTAAAAATGCTTTGGAACTCTCCCATTGTTCTCAGTATTCTGCTGAAGTTTAAAAGTGCTTAGGAACTTTTCCATTGTTCTCGGAATACTGCTGAAGTTTAAACATGTTTTGGAACTATTCCATTGTTCTCAGAATTCGGCTGAAGTTTAAAAATGTTTTGGAACTCTTTCATTGTTCTCGGAATGTTAGTGTTTTTTTAAATAAGTATGTAGATTTCTCCCATTGATCTCAGAATTATGCTAAAGTTTAAAAATGCTTTGGAACTCTTCCATTGCTCTCGGAATTCTGCTGAAGTTTAAAAATGCTTTGGAACTCTTCCATTGTTCTCGGAATTCTGCTGAAGTTAAAAATGCTTTGGAACTCTTCCATTGTTCTCGGTTATCTGCTGAAGTTTAAACATGTTTTAAAACTATTCCATTGTTCTCGAAATTCGGCTGAAGTTTAAAAATGCTTTGGAACTCTTTCATTGTTCTCGGAATTCTGCTGAAGTTTAAAAATGCTTTGGAACTCTCAAATTGTTCTCGGAATTCTGCTGAAGTTTAAAAATGCTTTGGAACTCTAACATTGTTCTGGGAATTCCCCTGAAGTTTAAAAATGCTTTGGAACTCTTCCATTGTTCTCAGAATTCTGCTGAAGTTTAAAAATGCTTTAGAATTCTTCCATTGTTCTCAGAATGTTATGTTTTTTTCAAATAAGTATGCAGATTTCACCCATTGTTCTGGGAATTCTGCAGAAGTTTAAAAAGGCTTTGGAACTCTTCCATTGTTCTCGGAATTCTGCAGAAGTTTAAAAAGGCTTTGGAACTCTTCCATTCTTCTCGGAATTTTGTTGAAGTTTAAAAATAATTTGGAACTCTTCCATTGTTCTTGGAAATCTGCTGAAGTTTAAAAATGCTTAGGAACTCTAACATTGTTCTCGGAATTCCGCTGAAGTTTAAAAATGCTTTGGAACTCTCTCATTGTTCTCGTAATTCTGCTGAAGTTTAAAAATGCTTTGGAACTCTAACATTGTTCTCGGAATTCGGCTGAAGTTTAAAAATGCTTTGGAACTCTTCCATTGTTCTCGGAATTCTGCTGAAGTTTAAAATTGCTTTGGAACTCTAACATTGTTCTCAGAATTCGGCTGAAGTTTAAAAATGCTTTGGAACTCTTCCATTGTTCTCGGAATGTTATGGTTTTTTCTTAAATAAGTCTGTAGATTTCTCTCATTGTTCTCGGATTTCTGCTGAAGTTTGAAAATGCTTTGGAACTCTTCCGTTGTTCTCGGAATTCGGCTGAACTTTAAAAATTCTTTGGAACTATTCCATTCTTCTCGGTATACGGCTGAAGTTTAAAAATGGTTTGGATCTCTTTCATTGTTCTCGGAATTCGGCTGAAGTTTAAAAATGCTTTGGAACTCTTCTATTGTTCTCGGAATTCAGCTGAAGTTTAAAAATGCTTTGGAACTCTTCCATTGTTCTCGGAATTCTGCTGAAGTTTAAAAATGCTTTGGAACTATTCCATTCTTCTCGGAATTCTGCTGAAGTTTAAAAATGCTTTGGAACACTTCTATTGTTTTCGGAATGTTATTTTTTTTTAAATAAGTCTGTAGATTTCTCCCATTGTTCTCGGAATTCTGTTGAAGTTTAAAAATGCTTTGGAACTCTTCCATTTCTCTCGGAATTCTGCTGAAGTTTAAAAATACTTTGGAACTCTTCCATTGTTCTCGGAATTCTGCTGAAGTTTAAAAATGCTTTGGAACTCTTCCATTGTTCTCGGTATTCTGCTGAAGTTTAAACATGTTTTAAAACTATTCCATTGTTCTCGAAATTCGGCTTAAGTTTAAAAATGCTTTGGAGCTATTCCATTGTTCTCAGAATTCTGCTGAAGTTTTTAAAATGCTTTTGAACTCTTCCTTTGTTCTCGGAATTCTGCTGAACTTTAAACATGTTTTGGAACTACTCCTTTGTTCTTAGAATTCGGCTGAAGTTTAAAACATCTTTGGAACTATTCCATTGTTCTCGGAATTCGGCTGAAGATTAAAAATGCTTTGGATCTCTTTCATTGTTCTCGAAATTCTGCTGAAGTTTAAAAATGCTTTGGAACTCTTTCATTGTTCTCGGAATTCTGCTGAAGTTTTAAAATGCTTTGGAACTCGTCCATTGTTCTTGGAATTCTGCTGAAGTTTAAACATGTTTTAAAACTATTCCATTGTTTTCGGAATTCCGCTGAAGTTTAATAATGCTTTGGAACTCTTTCATTGTTCTCGGAATACGGCTGAAGTTTAAAAATGCTTTGTAACTCTTCCATTGCTCTCGGAATTCTGTTGAAGTTCAAAAATGTTTTGGAACTCTTCCAGTGTTCTCGGAATTCTGCTGAAGTTTAAACATGTTTTAAAACTATTCCATTGTTCTCGGAATTCGGCTGAAGTTTAATAATGCTTTGGAACTCTTTCATTGTTCTCGGAATTCGGCTGAAGTTTAAAAATGCTTTGGAGCTCTTCCATTGCTCTCGGAATTCTGCTGAAGTTTAAAAATGCTTTCTAACCATACATTGTTCTCGGAATTCTGCTGAAGTTTAAAAATGATTTGGAACTTTAACATTGTTTTCGAAATTCTGCTGAAGTTTAAAAATGCTTTGGAACTCTCCCATTGTTCTCGGAATCCTGCTGAAGTCTTAAAATGCTTTGGAACTTTACCATTGTTATTGGAATTCTGCTGAAGATTAAAAATGCTTTGGAACTCTCCCATTGTTCTCAGTATTCTGCTGAAGTTTAAAAGTGCTTAGGAACTTTTCCATTGTTCTCGGAATACTGCTGAAGTTTAAACATGTTTTGGAACTATTCCATTGTTCTCAGAATTCGGCTGAAGTTTAAAAATGTTTTGGAACTCTTTCATTGTTCTCGGAATGTTAGTGTTTTTTTAAATAAGTATGTAGATTTCTCCCATTGATCTCAGAATTATGCTAAAGTTTAAAAATGCTTTGGAACTATTCCATTTTTCTCGGAATTCTACTGAAGTTTAAAAATGTTTTGGAACTCTTCCATTGTTCTCGGAATGTTATTTTTTTCAAATAAGTCTGTATATTTCGCCCATTGTTCTGGGAATTCTGCTGAAGTTTGAAAATGCTTTGAACTCTTCCATTGCTCTCGGAATTCTGCAGAAGTTTAAAAATGCTTTGGAACTATACAATGGTTCTCAGAATACTGCTGAAGTTTAAAAATCCTTTGGAACGCTCCCATTGTTCTCAGAAATCTGCTGAAATTTAAAAATGCTTTGGAACTCTAACATTGTTTTCGGAATTCGGCTGAAGTTTAAAAATGCTTTGGAACTCTTCCATTGTTCTCGGAATTCTGCTGAATTTTAAAATTGCTTTGGAACTCTAACATTGCTTTCAGTATTCGGCTGAAGTTTAAAAATGCTTTGGAACTCTTCCATTGTTCTCGGAATGTTATCTTTTTCTTAAATAAGTCTGTAGATTTCTCCCATTGTTCTCGGAATTCTGCTGAAGTTTGAAAATGCTTTGGAACTCTTCCTTTGTTCTCGGAATTCTGCTGAAGTTTAAAAATGCTTTGGAACTCTTCCATTGTTCTCAGAATTCCGCTGAAGTTTAAAGATGTTTTGGAACTCTTCCATTGTTCTCGGAATTGTGCTGAAGTTTAAAAATGCTTTCGAACTATTCTGTTTTTCTCAGAATTCTGCTGAAGTTTAAAAATGCTTTGGGACTCTCCCATTGTTCTAGGAATCCTGCTGAAGTTTAAAAATGCTTTGGAACTCTTCCATTGTTCTCGGATTTCTTCAGAAGTTTAAAAATGCTTTGGAACTATTTCATTGTTCTCGGAATTCGGCTGAAGTATAAAAATGCTTTGGAACTCTTTCATTGTTCTCGGAATGTTATTGATTTTTTAAATAAGTATGTAGATTTCTCCCATTGTACGCGGAATTCTGCTGAAGTTTAAAAATGCTTTGGAACTCTTCCATTGTTCTCGGAATTCTGCTGAAGTTTGAAAATGCTTTGGAACTCTTCCGTTGTTCTCGGAATTCTGCTGAAGTTTAAAAATGCTTTGGAACTCTTCCATTGTTCTCAGAATTCCGCTGAAGTTTAAAGATGTTTTGGAACTCTTCCATTGTTCTCGGAATTGTGCTGAAGTTTAAAAATGCTTTCGAACTATTCTGTTTTTCTCAGAATTCTGCTGAAGTTTAAAAATGCTTTGGGACTCTCCCATTGTTCTAGGAATCCTGCTGAAGTTTAATAATGCTTTGGAACTCTTCCATTGTTCTCGGATTTCTTCAGAAGTTTAAAAATGCTTTGGAACTATTTCATTGTTCTCGGAATTCGGCTGAAGTATAAAAATGCTTTGGAACTCTTTCATTGTTCTCGGAATGTTATTGATTTTTTAAATAAGTATGTAGATTTCTCCCATTGTACGCGGAATTCTGCTGAAGTTTAAAAATGCTTTGGAACTCCTCCATTGTTCTCAGATTACGGCTGAAGTTTAAAAATGCTTTAGAACTATTCCATTGTTCTCAGAACTCTGCTGAAGTTTAAAAATTCTTTGGAACTCTTCCATTGTTCTCGGAATTCGGCTGAAGTTTAAAAATGCTTTGGAACTCTTCCATTGTTCTCGGAATTCAGCTGAGGTTTAAAAATGCTTTGGAACTCTTCCATTGTTCTCGGAGTTCAGCTGAAGTTTAAAAATGCTTTGGAACTCTTCCATTGTTCTCGGAATTCTGCTGAAGTTTTAAAATGCTTTGGAACTATTCCATTGTTCTCAGAATTCTGCTGAAGTTTAAAAATGCTTTGGAACACTTCCATTGTTCTCGGAATTCAGCTGAAGTTTAAAAATGCTTTGTAACTCTTCCATTGTTCTCGGAATTCTGCTGAAGTTTAAAAATGCTTTGGAACTCTTCCATTGTTCTCGGTATTCTGCTGAAGTTTAAACATGTTTTAAAACTATTCCATTGTTCTCGAAATTCGGCTTAAGTTTAAAAATGCTTTGGAGCTATTCCATTGTTCTCAGAATTCTGCTGAAGTTTTTAAAATGCTTTTGAACTCTTCCTTTGTTCTCGGAATTCTGCTGAACTTTAAACATGTTTTGGAACTACTCCTTTGTTCTTAGAATTCGGCTGAAGTTTAAAACATCTTTGGAACTATTCCATTGTTCTCGGAATTCGGCTGAAGATTAAAAATGCTTTGGATCTCTTTCATTGTTCTCGAAATTCTGCTGAAGTTTAAAAATGCTTTGGAACTCTTTCATTGTTCTCGGAATTCTGCTGAAGTTTTAAAATGCTTTGGAACTCGTCCATTGTTCTTGGAATTCTGCTGAAGTTTAAACATGTTTTAAAACTATTCCATTGTTTTCGGAATTCCGCTGAAGTTTAATAATGCTTTGGAACTCTTTCATTGTTCTCGGAATACGGCTGAAGTTTAAAAATGCTTTGTAACTCTTCCATTGCTCTCGGAATTCTGTTGAAGTTCAAAAATGTTTTGGAACTCTTCCAGTGTTCTCGGAATTCTGCTGAAGTTTAAACATGTTTTAAAACTATTCCATTGTTCTCGGAATTCGGCTGAAGTTTAATAATGCTTTGGAACTCTTTCATTGTTCTCGGAATTCGGCTGAAGTTTAAAAATGCTTTGGAGCTCTTCCATTGCTCTCGGAATTCTGCTGAAGTTTAAAAATGCTTTCTAACCATACATTGTTCTCGGAATTCTGCTGAAGTTTAAAAATGATTTGGAACTTTAACATTGTTTTCGAAATTCTGCTGAAGTTTAAAAATGCTTTGGAACTCTCCCATTGTTCTCGGAATCCTGCTGAAGTCTTAAAATGCTTTGGAACTTTACCATTGTTATTGGAATTCTGCTGAAGATTAAAAATGCTTTGGAACTCTCCCATTGTTCTCAGTATTCTGCTGAAGTTTAAAAGTGCTTAGGAACTTTTCCATTGTTCTCGGAATACTGCTGAAGTTTAAACATGTTTTGGAACTATTCCATTGTTCTCAGAATTCGGCTGAAGTTTAAAAATGTTTTGGAACTCTTTCATTGTTCTCGGAATGTTAGTGTTTTTTTAAATAAGTATGTAGATTTCTCCCATTGATCTCAGAATTATGCTAAAGTTTAAAAATGCTTTGGAACTATTCCATTTTTCTCGGAATTCTACTGAAGTTTAAAAATGTTTTGGAACTCTTCCATTGTTCTCGGAATGTTATTTTTTTCAAATAAGTCTGTATATTTCGCCCATTGTTCTGGGAATTCTGCTGAAGTTTGAAAATGCTTTGAACTCTTCCATTGCTCTCGGAATTCTGCAGAAGTTTAAAAATGCTTTGGAACTATACAATGGTTCTCAGAATACTGCTGAAGTTTAAAAATCCTTTGGAACGCTCCCATTGTTCTCAGAAATCTGCTGAAATTTAAAAATGCTTTGGAACTCTAACATTGTTTTCGGAATTCGGCTGAAGTTTAAAAATGCTTTGGAACTCTTCCATTGTTCTCGGAATTCTGCTGAATTTTAAAATTGCTTTGGAACTCTAACATTGCTTTCAGTATTCGGCTGAAGTTTAAAAATGCTTTGGAACTCTTCCATTGTTCTCGGAATGTTATCTTTTTCTTAAATAAGTCTGTAGATTTCTCCCATTGTTCTCGGAATTCTGCTGAAGTTTGAAAATGCTTTGGAACTCTTCCTTTGTTCTCGGAATTCTGCTGAAGTTTAAAAATGCTTTGGAACTCTTCCATTGTTCTCAGAATTCCGCTGAAGTTTAAAGATGTTTTGGAACTCTTCCATTGTTCTCGGAATTGTGCTGAAGTTTAAAAATGCTTTCGAACTATTCTGTTTTTCTCAGAATTCTGCTGAAGTTTAAAAATGCTTTGGGACTCTCCCATTGTTCTAGGAATCCTGCTGAAGTTTAAAAATGCTTTGGAACTCTTCCATTGTTCTCGGATTTCTTCAGAAGTTTAAAAATGCTTTGGAACTATTTCATTGTTCTCGGAATTCGGCTGAAGTATAAAAATGCTTTGGAACTCTTTCATTGTTCTCGGAATGTTATTGATTTTTTAAATAAGTATGTAGATTTCTCCCATTGTACGCGGAATTCTGCTGAAGTTTAAAAATGCTTTGGAACTCTTCCATTGTTCTCGGAATTCTGCTGAAGTTTGAAAATGCTTTGGAACTCTTCCGTTGTTCTCGGAATTCTGCTGAAGTTTAAAAATGCTTTGGAACTCTTCCATTGTTCTCAGAATTCCGCTGAAGTTTAAAGATGTTTTGGAACTCTTCCATTGTTCTCGGAATTGTGCTGAAGTTTAAAAATGCTTTCGAACTATTCTGTTTTTCTCAGAATTCTGCTGAAGTTTAAAAATGCTTTGGGACTCTCCCATTGTTCTAGGAATCCTGCTGAAGTTTAATAATGCTTTGGAACTCTTCCATTGTTCTCGGATTTCTTCAGAAGTTTAAAAATGCTTTGGAACTATTTCATTGTTCTCGGAATTCGGCTGAAGTATAAAAATGCTTTGGAACTCTTTCATTGTTCTCGGAATGTTATTGATTTTTTAAATAAGTATGTAGATTTCTCCCATTGTACGCGGAATTCTGCTGAAGTTTAAAAATGCTTTGGAACTCCTCCATTGTTCTCAGATTACGGCTGAAGTTTAAAAATGCTTTAGAACTATTCCATTGTTCTCAGAACTCTGCTGAAGTTTAAAAATTCTTTGGAACTCTTCCATTGTTCTCGGAATTCGGCTGAAGTTTAAAAATGCTTTGGAACTCTTCCATTGTTCTCGGAATTCAGCTGAGGTTTAAAAATGCTTTGGAACTCTTCCATTGTTCTCGGAGTTCAGCTGAAGTTTAAAAATGCTTTGGAACTCTTCCATTGTTCTCGGAATTCTGCTGAAGTTTTAAAATGCTTTGGAACTATTCCATTGTTCTCAGAATTCTGCTGAAGTTTAAAAATGCTTTGGAACACTTCCATTGTTCTCGGAATTCAGCTGAAGTTTAAAAATGCTTTGTAACTCTTCCATTGTTCTCGGAATTCTGCTGAAGTTTAAAAATGCTTTGGAACTCTTCCATTGTTCTCAGAATTCTGCTGAAGTTTAAAAATGCTTTTTAACTCTTCCATTGTTCTCGGAATTCTGCTGAACTTTAAACATGTTTTTGAACTATACCATTGCTCTTAGAATTCGGCTGAAGTTTAAAACATCTTTGGAACTATTCCATTGTTCTCGGATTTTGGCTGAAGTTTAAAAATGCTTTGGATCTCTTTCATTGTTCTCGAAATTCGGCTGACGTTTAAAAATGCTTTGGAACTCTTTCATTGTTCTCGGAATTCTGCTGAAGTTTAAAAATGCTTTGGAACTCGTCCATTGTTCTCTGAATTCTGCTGAAGTTTAAACATGTTTTAAAACTATTCCCTTGATCTCGGAATTCCGCTGAAGTTTAATAATGCTTTGGAACTCTTTCATTGTTCTCGGAATACGGCTGAAGTTTAAAAATGCTTTGTAACTCTTCCATTGTTCTCGTTATTCTGCTGAAGTTTAAACATGTTTTAAAACTATTCCATTGTTCTCGAAATTCGGCTGAAAGTTAAAAATGCTTTGGAACTCTTTCATTGTTCTAGGAAATCTACTGAAGTTTAAAAATGCTTTGGAACTCTAACATTGTTCTCCGAATTCCCCTGAAGTTTAAAATTGCTTTGGAACTATTCCATTGTTCTCAGAATTCTGCTGAAGTTTAAAAATGCTTTGGAACTATTCCATTGTTCTCGGAATTCTGCTGAAGTATAAAAATGCTTTGGAACGCTTCTATTGTTTTCGGAATGTTATTTTTTTTTAAATAAGTCTGTAGATTTCTCCCATTGTATTCGGAATTCTGTTGAAGTTTAAAAATGCTTTGGAACTCTTCCATTGCTCTCGGAATTCTGCTGAAGTTTAAAAATGCTTTGGAACTCTTCCATTGTTCTCGGAATTCTGCTGAAGTTAAAAATGCTTTGGAACTCTTCCATTGTTCTCGGTATTCTGCTGAAGTTTAAACATGTTTTAAAACTATTCCATTGTTCTCGAAATTCGGCTGAAGTTTAAAAATGCTTTGGAACTCTTTCATTGTTCTCGGAATTCTGCTGAAGTTTAAAAATGCTTTGGAACTCTCAAATTGTTCTCGGAATTCTGCTGAAGTTTAAAAATGCTTTGGAACTCTAACATTGTTCTGGGAATTCCCCTGAAGTTTAAAAATGCTTTGGAACTCTTCCATTGTTCTCAGAATTCTGCTGAAGTTTAAAAATGCTTTAGAATTCTTCCATTGTTCTCAGAATGTTATGTTTTTTTCAAATAAGTATGCAGATTTCACCCATTGTTCTGGGAATTCTGCAGAAGTTTAAAAAGGCTTTGGAACTCTTCTATTGTTCTCGGAATTCTGCTGAAGTTTAAAAATGCTTTGGAACTATTCCATTATTCTCGGAATACTGCTGAAGTTTAAAAATGCTTTGGAACTCTTCTATTATTTTCGGAATGTTATTTTTTTTTAAATAAGTCTGTAGATTTCTCCCATTGTTCTCGGAATTCTGTTGAAGTTTAAAAATGCTATGGAACTCTTCCATTGCTCTCGGAATTCTGCTGAAGTTTTAAAATGCTTTGGAACTCTTCCATTGTTCTCGGTATTCTGCTGAAGTTTAAAAATGCTTTGGAACTCTTCCATTCTTCTCGGAATTTTGTTGAAGTTTAAAAATAATTTGGAACTCTTCCATTGTTCTTGGAAATCTGCTGAAGTTTAAAAATGCTTAGGAACTCTAACATTGTTCTCGGAATTCCGCTGAAGTTTAAAAATGCTTTGGAACTCTCTCATTGTTCTCGTAATTCTGCTGAAGTTTAAAAATGCTTTGGAACTCTAACATTGTTCTCGGAATTCGGCTGAAGTTTAAAAATGCTTTGGAACTCTTCCATTGTTCTCGGAATTCTGCTGAAGTTTAAAATTGCTTTGGAACTCTAACATTGTTCTCAGAATTCGGCTGAAGTTTAAAAATGCTTTGGAACTCTTCCATTGTTCTCGGAATGTTATGGTTTTTTCTTAAATAAGTCTGTAGATTTCTCTCATTGTTCTCGGATTTCTGCTGAAGTTTGAAAATGCTTTGGAACTCTTCCGTTGTTCTCGGAATTCGGCTGAACTTTAAAAATTCTTTGGAACTATTCCATTCTTCTCGGTATACGGCTGAAGTTTAAAAATGGTTTGGATCTCTTTCATTGTTCTCGGAATTCGGCTGAAGTTTAAAAATGCTTTGGAACTCTTCTATTGTTCTCGGAATTCAGCTGAAGTTTAAAAATGCTTTGGAACTCTTCCATTGTTCTCGGAATTCTGCTGAAGTTTAAAAATGCTTTGGAACTATTCCATTGTTCTCGGAATTCTGCTGAAGTTTAAAAATGCTTTGGAACACTTCTATTGTTTTCGGAATGTTATTTTTTTTTAAATAAGTCTGTAGATTTCTCCCATTGTTCTCGGAATTCTGTTGAAGTTTAAAAATGCTTTGGAACTCTTCCATTTCTCTCGGAATTCTGCTGAAGTTTAAAAATACTTTGGAACTCTTCCATTGTTCTCGGAATTCTGCTGAAGTTTAAAAATGCTTTGGAACTCTTCCATTGTTCTTGGTATTCTGCTGAAGTTTAAACATGTTTTAAAACTATTCCATTGTTCTCGAAATTCGGCTTAAGTTTAAAAATGCTTTGGAGCTATTCCATTGTTCTCAGAATTCTGCTGAAGTTTAAAAATGCTTTTGAACTCTTCCATTGTTCTCGGAATTCTGCTGAACTTTAAACATGTTTTGGAACTATTCCATTGTTCTCGGAATTCGGCTGAAGATTAAAAATGCTTTGGATCTCTTTCATTGTTCTCGAAATTCTGCTGAAGTTTAAAAATGCTTTGGAACTCTTTCATTGTTCTCGGAATTCTGCTGAAGTTTTAAAATGCTTTGGAACTCGTCCATTGTTCTTGGAATTCTGCTGAAGTTTAAACATGTTTTAAAACTATTCCATTGTTTTCGGAATTCCGCTGAAGTTTAATAATGCTTTGGAACTCTTTCATTGTTCTCGGAATACGGCTGAAGTTTAAAAATGCTTTGTAACTCTTCCATTGCTCTCGGAATTCTGTTGAAGTTCAAAAATGTTTTGGAACTCTTCCAGTGTTCTCGGAATTCTGCTGAAGTTTAAACATGTTTTAAAACTATTCCATTGTTCTCGGAATTCGGCTGAAGTTTAATAATGCTTTGGAACTCTTTCATTGTTCTCGGAATTCGGCTGAAGTTTAAAAATGCTTTGGAGCTCTTCCATTGCTCTCGGAATTCTGCTGAAGTTTAAAAATGCTTTCTAACCATACATTGTTCTCGGAATTCTGCTGAAGTTTAAAAATGATTTGGAACTTTAACATTGTTTTCGAAATTCTGCTGAAGTTTAAAAATGCTTTGGAACTCTCCCATTGTTCTCGGAATCCTGCTGAAGTCTTAAAATGCTTTTTAACTTTACCATTGTTATTGGAATTCTGCTGAAGATTAAAAATGCTTTGGAACTCTCCCATTGTTCTCAGTATTCTGCTGAAGTTTAAAAGTGCTTAGGAACTTTTCCATTGTTCTCGGAATACTGCTGAAGTTTAAACATGTTTTGGAACTATTCCATTGTTCTCAGAATTCGGCTGAAGTTTAAAAATGTTTTGGAACTCTTTCATTGTTCTCGGAATGTTAGTGTTTTTTTAAATAAGTATGTAGATTTCTCCCATTGATCTCAGAATTATGCTAAAGTTTAAAAATGCTTTGGAACTCTTCAATTGTTCTCGGAATTCTGCTGAAGTTTAAAAATGCTTTGGAACTATTCCATTTTTCTCGGAATTCTACTGAAGTTTAAAAATGTTTTGGAACTCTTCCATTGTTCTCGGAATGTTATTTTTTTCAAATAAGTCTGTATATTTCGCCCATTGTTCTGGGAATTCTGCTGAAGTTTGAAAATGCTTTGAACTCTTCCATTGCTCTCGGAATTCTGCAGAAGTTTAAAAATGCTTTGGAACTATACAATGGTTCTCAGAATACTGCTGAAGTTTAAAAATCCTTTGGAACGCTCCCATTGTTCTCGGAAATCTGCTGAAATTTAAAAATGCTTTGGAACTCTAACATTGTTCTCGGAATTCGGCTGAAGTTTAAAAATGCTTTGGAACTCTTCCATTGTTCTTGGAATTCTGCTGAATTTTAAAATTGCTTTGGAACTCTAACATTGTTTTCAGTATTCGGCTGAAGTTTAAAAATGCTTTGGAACTCTTCCATTGTTCTCGGAATGTTATCTTTTTCTTAAATAAGTCTGTAGATTTCTCCCATTGTTCTCGGAATTCTGCTGAAGTTTGAAAATGCTTTGGAACTCTTCCGTTGTTCTCGGAATTCTGCTGAAGTTTAAAAATGCTTTGGAACTCTTCCATTGTTCTCAGAATTCCGCTGAAGTTTAAAGATGTTTTGGAACTCTTCCATTGTTCTCGGAATTGTGCTGAAGTTTAAAAATGCTTTCGAACTATTCTGTTTTTCTCAGAATTCTGCTGAAGTTTAAAAATGCTTTGGGACTCTCCCATTGTTCTAGGAATCCTGCTGAAGTTTAAAAATGCTTTGGAACTCTTCCATTGTTCTCGGATTTCTTCAGAAGTTTAAAAATGCTTTGGAACTTTTTCATTGTTCTCGGAATTCGGCTGAAGTATAAAAATGCTTTGGAACTCTTTCATTGTTCTCGGAATGTTATTGATTTTTTAAATAAGTATGTAGATTTCTCCCATTGTACGCGGAATTCTGCTGAAGTTTAAAAATGCTTTGGAACTCTTCCATTGTTCTCGGAATTCTGCTGAAGTTTAAAAATGCTTTGGAACTCCTCCATTGTTCTCAGATTACGGCTGAAGTTTAAAAATGCTTTAGAACTATTCCATTGTTCTCAGAACTCTGCTGAAGTTTAAAAATTCTTTGGAACTCTTCCATTGTTCTCGGAATTCGGCTGAAGTTTAAAAATGCTTTGGAACTCTTCCATTGTTCTCGGAATTCAGCTGAGGTTTAAAAATGCTTTGGAACTCTTCTATTGTTCTCGGAGTTCAGCTGAAGTTTAAAAATGCTTTGGAACTCTTCCATTGTTCTCGGAATTCTGCTGAAGTTTTAAAATGCTTTGGAACTATTCCATTGTTCTCAGAATTCTGCTGAAGTTTAAAAATGCTTTGGAACACTTCCATTGTTCTCGGAATTCAGCTGAAGTTTAAAAATGCTTTGTAACTCTTCCATTGTTCTCGGAATTCTGCTGAAGTTTAAAAATGCTTTGGAACTCTTTCATTGTTCTGGGAATTCGGCTGAAGTTTAAAAATGCTTTGGAACTCTTCCATTGTTCTCGTTATTCTGCTGAAGTTTAAACATGTTTTAAAACTATTCCATTGTTCTCGAAATTCGGCTGAAAGTTAAAAATGCTTTGGAACTCTTTCATTGTTCTAGGAAATCTACTGAAGTTTAAAAATGCTTTGGAACTCTAACATTGTTCTCGGAATTCCCCTGAAGTTTAAAAATGCTTTGGAACTATTCCATTGTTCTCAGAATTCTGCTGAAGTTTAAAAATGCTTTGGAACTATTCCATTGTTCTCGGAATTCTGCTGAAGTATAAAAATGCTTTGGAACGCTTCTATTGTTTTCGGAATGTTATTTTTTTTTAAATAAGTCTGTAGATTTCTCCCATTGCATTCGGAATTCTGTTGAAGTTTAAAAATGCTTTTTAACTCTTCCATTGCTCTCGTAATTCTGCTGAAGTTTAAAAATGCTTTGGAACTCTTCCATTGTTCTCGGAATTCTGCTGAAGTTAAAAATGCTTTGGAACTCTTCCATTGTTCTCGGTATTCTGCTGAAGTTTAAACATGTTTTAAAACTATTCCATTGTTCTCGAAATTCGGCTGAAGTTTAAAAATGCTTTGGAACTCTTTCATTGTTCTCGGAATTCTGCTGAAGTTTAAAAATGCTTTGGAACTCTAACATTGTTCTCGGAATTCCCCTGAAGTTTAAAAATGCTTTGGAACTCTTCCATTGTTCTCAGAATTCTGCTGAAGTTTAAAAATGCTTTAGAATTCTTCCATTGTTCTCAGAATGTTATGTTTTTTTCAAATAAGTATGCAGATTTCACCCATTGTTCTGGGAATTCTGCAGAAGTTTAAAAATGCTTTGGAACTCTTCTATTATTTTCGGAATGTTATTTTTTTTTAAATAAGTCTGTAGATTTCTCCCATTGTTCTCGGAATTCTGTTGAAGTTTAAAAATGCTTTGGAACTCTTCCATTGCTCTCGGAATTCTGCTGAAGTTTAAAAATGCTTTGGAACTCTTCCATTGTTCTCGGAATTCTGCTGAAGTTTTAAAATGCTTTGGAACTCTTCCATTGTTCTCGGTATTCTGCTGAAGTTTAAAAATGCTTTGGAACTCTTCCATTCTTCTCGGAATTTTGTTGAAGTTCAAAAATAATTTGGAACTCTTCCATTGTTCTTGGAAATCTGCTGAAGTTTAAAAATGCTTAGGAACTCTAACATTGTTCTCGTAATTCTGCTGAAGTTTAAAAATGCTTTGGAACTCTAACATTGTTCTCGGAATTCGGCTGAAGTTTAAACATGTTTTAAAACTATTCCATTGTTCTCGAAATTCGGCTGAAGTTTAAAAATGCTTTGGAACTCTTTCATTGTTCTCGGAATTCTGCTGAAGTTTAAAAATGCTTTGGAACTCTCAAATTGTTCTCGGAATTCTGCTGAAGTTTAAAAATGCTTTGGAACTCTAACATTGTTCTGGGAATTCCCCTGAAGTTTAAAAATGCTTTGGAACTCTTCCATTGTTCTCAGAATTCTGCTGAAGTTTAAAAATGCTTTAGAATTCTTCCATTGTTCTCAGAATGTTATGTTTTTTTCAAATAAGTATGCAGATTTCACCCATTGTTCTGGGAATTCTGCAGAAGTTTAAAAAGGCTTTGGAACTCTTCTATTGTTCTCGGAATTCTGCTGAAGTTTAAAAATGCTTTGGAACTATTCCATTATTCTCGGAATACTGCTGAAGTTTAAAAATGCTTTGGAACTCTTCTATTATTTTCGGAATGTTATTTTTTTTTAAATAAGTCTGTAGATTTCTCCCATTGTTCTCGGAATTCTGTTGAAGTTTAAAAATGCTTTGGAACTCTTCCATTGCTCTCGGAATTCTGCTGAAGTTTTAAAATGCTTTGGAACTCTTCCATTGTTCTCGGTATTCTGCTGAAGTTTAAAAATGCTTTGGAACTCTTCCATTCTTCTCGGAATTTTGTTGAAGTTTAAAAATAATTTGGAACTCTTCCATTGTTCTTGGAAATCTGCTGAAGTTTAAAAATGCTTAGGAACTCTAACATTGTTCTCGTAATTCTGCTGAAGTTTAAAAATGCTTTGGAACTCTAACATTGTTCTCGGAATTCGGCTGAAGTTTAAACATGTTTTAAAACTATTCCATTGTTCTCGAAATTCGGCTGAAGTTTAAAAATGCTTTGGAACTCTTTCATTGTTCTCGGAATTCTGCTGAAGTTTAAAAATGCTTTGGAACTCTCAAATTGTTCTCGGAATTCTGCTGAAGTTTAAAAATGCTTTGGAACTCTAACATTGTTCTGGGAATTCCCCTGAAGTTTAAAAATGCTTTGGAACTCTTCTATTATTTTCGGAATGTTATTTTTTTTTAAATAAGTCTGTAGATTTCTCCCATTGTTCTCGGAATTCTGTTGAAGTTTAAAAATGCTTTGGAACTCTTCCATTGCTCTCGGAATTCTGCTGAAGTTTTAAAATGCTTTGGAACTCTTCCATTGTTCTCGGTATTCTGCTGAAGTTTAAAAATGCTTTGGAACTCTTCCATTCTTCTCGGAATTTTGTTGAAGTTCAAAAATAATTTGGAACTCTTCCATTGTTCTTGGAAATCTGCTGAAGTTTAAAAATGCTTAGGAACTCTAACATTGTTCTCGTAATTCTGCTGAAGTTTAAAAATGCTTTGGAACTCTAACATTGTTCTCGGAATTCGGCTGAAGTTTAAACATGTTTTAAAACTATTCCATTGTTCTCGAAATTCGGCTGAAGTTTAAAAATGCTTTGGAACTCTTTCATTGTTCTCGGAATTCTGCTGAAGTTTAAAAATGCTTTGGAACTCTCAAATTGTTCTCGGAATTCTGCTGAAGTTTAAAAATGCTTTGGAACTCTAACATTGTTCTGGGAATTCCCCTGAAGTTTAAAAATGCTTTGGAACTCTTCCATTGTTCTCAGAATTCTGCTGAAGTTTAAAAATGCTTTAGAATTCTTCCATTGTTCTCAGAATGTTATGTTTTTTTCAAATAAGTATGCAGATTTCACCCATTGTTCTGGGAATTCTGCAGAAGTTTAAAAAGGCTTTGGAACTCTTCTATTGTTCTCGTAATTCTGCTGAAGTTTAAAAATGCTTTGGAACTCTAACATTGTTCTCGGAATTCGGCTGAAGTTTAAAAATGCTTTGGAACTCTTCCATTGTTCTCGGAATTCTGCTGAAGTTTAAAATTGCTCTGGAACTCTAACATTGTTCTCAGAATTCGGCTGAAGTTTAAAAATGCTTTGGAACTCTTCCATTGTTCTCGGAATGTTATGGTTTTTTCTTAAATAAGTCTGCAGATTTCTCTCATTGTTCTCGGATTTCTGCTGAAGTTTGAAAATGCTTTGGAACTCTTCCGTTGTTCTCGGAATTCGGCTGAACTTTAAAAATTCTTTGGAACTATTCCATTCTTCTCGGTATACGGCTGAAGTTTAAAAATGGTTTGGATCTCTTTCATTGTTCTCGGAATTCGGCTGAAGTTTAAAAATGCTTTGGAACTCTTCTATTGTTCTCGGAATTCAGCTGAAGTTTAAAAATGCTTTGGAACTCTTCCATTGTTCTCGGAATTCTGCTGAAGTTTAAAAATGCTTTGGAACTATTCCATTGTTCTCGGAATTCTGCTGAAGTTTAAAAATGCTTTGGAACACTTCTATTGTTTTCGGAATGTTATTTTTTTTTAAATAAGTCTGTAGATTTCTCCCATTGTTCTCGGAATTCTGTTGAAGTTTAAAAATGCTTTGGAACTCTTCCATTTCTCTCGGAATTCTGCTGAAGTTTAAAAATACTTTGGAACTCTTCCATTGTTCTCGGAATTCTGCTGAAGTTTAAAAATGCTTTGGAACTCTTCCATTGTTCTCGGTATTCTGCTGAAGTTTAAACATGTTTTAAAACTATTCCATTGTTCTCGAAATTCGGCTGAAGTTTAAAAATGCTTTGGAGCTATTCCATTGTTCTCAGAATTCTGCTGAAGTTTAAAAATGCTTTTGAACTCTTCCATTGTTCTCGGAATTCTGCTGAACTTTAAACATGTTTTGGAACTATTCCTTTGTTCTTAGAATTCGGCTGAAGTTTAAAACATCTTTGGAACTATTCCATTGTTCTCGGAATTCGGCTGAAGATTAAAAATGCTTTGGATCTCTTTCATTGTTCTCGAAATTCTGCTGAAGTTTAAAAATGCTTTGGAACTCTTTCATTGTTCTCGGAATTCTGCTGAAGTTTTAAAATGCTTTGGAACTCGTCCATTGTTCTTGGAATTCTGCTGAAGTTTAAACATGTTTGAAAACTATTCCATTGTTTTCGGAATTCCGCTGAAGTTTAATAATACTTTGGAACTCTTTCATTGTTCTCGGAATACGGCTGAAGTTTAAAAATGCTTTGTAACTCTTCCATTGCTCTCGGAATTCTGTTGAAGTTCAAAAATGTTTTGGAACTCTTCCAGTGTTCTCGGAATTCTGCTGAAGTTTAAACATGTTTTAAAACTATTCCATTGTTCTCGGAATTCGGCTGAAGTTTAATAATGCTTTGGAACTCTTTCATTTTTCTCGGAATTCGGCTGAAGTTTAAAAATGCTTTGGAGCTCTTCCATTGCTCTCGGAATTCTGCTGAAGTTTAAAAATGCTTTCTAACCATACATTGTTCTCGGAATTCTGCTGAAGTTTAAAAATGATTTGGAACTTTAACATTGTTTTCGAAATTCTGCTGAAGTTTAAAAATGCTTTGGAACTCTCCCATTGTTCTCGGAATCCTGCTGAAGTCTTAAAATGCTTTGGAACTTTACCATTGTTATTGGAATTCTGCTGAAGATTAAAAATGCTTTGGAACTCTCCCATTGTTCTCAGTATTCTGCTGAAGTTTAAAAGTGCTTAGGAACTTTTCCATTGTTCTCGGAATACTGCTGAAGTTTAAACATGTTTTGGAACTATTCCATTGTTCTCAGAATTCGGCTGAAGTTTAAAAATGTTTTGGAACTATTTCATTGTTCTCGGAATGTTAGTGTTTTTTTAAATAAGTATGTAGATTTCTCCCATTGATCTCAGAATTATGCTAAAGTTTAAAAATGCTTTGGAACTCTTCAATTGTTCTCGGAATTCTGCTGAAGTTTAAAAATGCTTTGGAACTATTCCATTTTTCTCGGAATTCTACTGAAGTTTAAAAATGTTTTGGAACTCTTCCATTGTTCTCGGAATGTTATTTTTTTCAAATAAGTCTGTATATTTCGCCCATTGTTCTGGGAATTCTGCTGAAGTTTGAAAATGCTTTGAACTCTTCCATTGCTCTCGGAATTCTGCAGAAGTTTAAAAATGCTTTGGAACTATACAATGGTTCTCAGAAT
Source organism: Phyllobates terribilis (assembly GCF_046119375.1). Taxonomy (NCBI): domain Eukaryota; kingdom Metazoa; phylum Chordata; class Amphibia; order Anura; family Dendrobatidae; genus Phyllobates; species Phyllobates terribilis. The sequence continues at coordinate 25,595 of NW_027367912.1, read as the reverse complement.
ACTGCTGAAGTTTAAAAATCCTTTGGAACGCTCCCATTGTTCTCGGAAATCTGCTGAAATTTAAAAATGCTTTGGAACTCTAACATTGTTCTCGGAATTCGGCTGAAGTTTAAAAATGCTTTGGAACTCTTCCATTGTTCTCGGAATTCTGCTGAATTTTAAAATTGCTTTGGAACTCTAACATTGTTTTCAGTATTCGGCTGAAGTTTAAAAATGCTTTGGAACTCTTCCATTGTTCTCGGAATGTTATCTTTTTCTTAAATAAGTCTGTAGATTTCTCCCATTGTTCTCGGAATTCTGCTGAAGTTTGAAAATGCTTTGGAACTCTTCCGTTGTTCTCGGAATTCTGCTGAAGTTTAAAAATGCTTTGGAACTCTACCATTGTTCTCAGAATTCCGCTGAAGTTTAAAGATGTTTTGGAACTCTTCCATTGTTCTCGGAATTGTGCTGAAGTTTAAAAATGCTTTCGAACTATTCTGTTTTTCTCAGAATTCTGCTGAAGTTTAAAAATGCTTTGGGACTCTCCCATTGTTCTAGGAATCCTGCTGAAGTTTAAAAATGCTTTGGAACTCTTCCATTGTTCTCGGATTTCTTCAGAAGTTTAAAAATGCTTTGGAACTATTTCATTGTTCTCGGAATTCGGCTGAAGTATAAAAATGCTTTGGAACTCTTTCATTGTTCTCGGAATGTTATTGATTTTTTAAATAAGTATGTAGATTTCTCCCATTGTACGCGGAATTCTGCTGAAGTTTAAAAATGCTTTGGAACTCTTCCATTGTTCTCGGAATTCTGCTGAAGTTTAAAAATGCTTTGGAACTCCTCCATTGTTCTCAGATTACGGCTGAAGTTTAAAAATGCTTTAGAACTATTCCATTGTTCTCAGAACTCTGCTGAAGTTTATAAATTCTTTGGAACTCTTCCATTGTTCTCGGAATTCGGCTGAAGTTTAAAAATGCTTTGGAACTCTTCCATTGTTCTCGGAATTCAGCTGAGGTTTAAAAATGCTTTGGAACTCTTCCATTGTTCTCGGAGTTCAGCTGAAGTTTAAAAATGCTTTGGAACTTTTCCATTGTTCTCGGAATTCTGCTGAAGTTTTAAAATGCTTTGGAACTATTCCATTGTTCTCAGAATTCTGCTGAAGTTTAAAAATGCTTTGGAACACTTCCATTGTTCTCGGAATTCAGCTGAAGTTTAAAAATGCTTTGTAACTCTTCCATTGTTCTCGGAATTCTGCTGAAGTTTAAAAATGCTTTGGAACTCTTCCATTTTTCTCAGAATTCTGCTGAAGTTTAAAAATGCTTTTTAACTCTTCCATTGTTCTCGGAATTCTGCTGAACTTTAAACATGTTTTTGAACTATACCATTGCTCTTAGAATTCGGCTGAAGTTTAAAACATCTTTGGAACTATTCCATTGTTCTCGGATTTTGGCTGAAGTTTAAAAATGCTTTGGATCTGTTTCATTGTTCTCGAAATTCGGCTGATGTTTAAAAATGCTTTGGAACTCTTTCATTGTTCTCGGAATTCTGCTGAAGTTAAAAATGCTTTGGAACTCGTCCATTGTTCTCTGAATTCTGCTGAAGTTTAAACATGTTTTAAAACTATTCCATTGTTCTCGGAATTCGGCTGAAGTTTAATAATGCTTTGGAACTCTTTCATTGTTCTGGGAATTCGGCTGAAGTTTAAAAATGCTTTGGAACTCTTCCATTGTTCTCGTTATTCTGCTGAAGTTTAAACATGTTTTAAAACTATTCCATTGTTCTCGAAATTCGGCTGAAAGTTAAAAATGCTTTGGAACTCTTTCATTGTTCTAGGAAATCTACTGAAGTTTAAAAATGCTTTGGAACTCTAACATTGTTCTCGGAATTCCCCTGAAGTTTAAAAATGCTTTGGAACTATTCCATTGTTCTCAGAATTCTGCTGAAGTTTAAAAATGCTTTGGAACTATTCCATTGTTCTCGGAATTCTGCTGAAGTATAAAAATGCTTTGGAACGCTTCTATTGTTTTCGGAATGTTATTTTTTTTTAAATAAGTCTGTAGATTTCTCCCATTGTATTCGGAATTCTGTTGAAGTTTAAAAATGCTTTGGAACTCTTCCATTGCTCTCGGAATTCTGCTGAAGTTTAAAAATGCTTTGGAACTCTTCCATTGTTCTCGGAATTCTGCTGAAGTTAAAAATGCTTTGGAACTCTTCTATTGTTCTCGGTATTCTGCTGAAGTTTAAACATGTTTTAAAACTATTCCATTGTTCTCGAAATTCGGCTGAAGTTTAAAAATGCTTTGGAACTCTTTCATTGTTCTCGGAATTCTGCTGAAGTTTAAAAATGCTTTGGAACTCTCAAATTGTTCTCGGAATTCTGCTGAAGTTTAAAAATGCTTTGGAACTCTAACATTGTTCTGGGAATTCCCCTGAAGTTTAAAAATGCTTTGGAACTCTTCCATTGTTCTCAGAATTCTGCTGAAGTTTAAAAATGCTTTAGAATTCTTCCATTGTTCTCAGAATGTTATGTTTTTTTCAAATAAGTATGCAGATTTCACCCATTGTTCTGGGAATTCTGCAGAAGTTTAAAAAGGCTTTGGAACTCTTCTATTGTTCTCGGAATTCTGCTGAAGTTTAAAAATGCTTTGGAACTATTCCATTATTCTCGGAATACTGCTGAAGTTTAAAAATGCTTTGGAACTCTTCTATTATTTTCGGAATGTTATTTTTTTTTAAATAAGTCTGTAGATTTCTCCCATTGTTCTCGGAATTCTGTTGAAGTTTAAAAATGCTTTGGAACTCTTCCATTGCTCTCGGAATTCTGCTGAAGTTTTAAAATGCTTTGGAACTCTTCCATTGTTCTCGGTATTCTGCTGAAGTTTAAAAATGCTTTGGAACTCTTCCATTCTTCTCGGAATTTTGTTGAAGTTTAAAAATAATTTGGAACTCTTCCATTGTTCTTGGAAATCTGCTGAAGTTTAAAAATGCTTAGGAACTCTAACATTGTTCTCGTAATTCTGCTGAAGTTTAAAAATGCTTTGGAACTCTAACATTGTTCTCGGAATTCGGCTGAAGTTTAAACATGTTTTAAAACTATTCCATTGTTCTCGAAATTCGGCTGAAGTTTAAAAATGCTTTGGAACTCTTTCATTGTTCTCGGAATTCTGCTGAAGTTTAAAAATGCTTTGGAACTCTCAAATTGTTCTCGGAATTCTGCTGAAGTTTAAAAATGCTTTGGAACTCTAACATTGTTCTGGGAATTCCCCTGAAGTTTAAAAATGCTTTGGAACTCTTCTATTATTTTCGGAATGTTATTTTTTTTTAAATAAGTCTGTAGATTTCTCCCATTGTTCTCGGAATTCTGTTGAAGTTTAAAAATGCTTTGGAACTCTTCCATTGCTCTCGGAATTCTGCTGAAGTTTTAAAATGCTTTGGAACTCTTCCATTGTTCTCGGTATTCTGCTGAAGTTTAAAAATGCTTTGGAACTCTTCCATTCTTCTCGGAATTTTGTTGAAGTTCAAAAATAATTTGGACCTCTTCCATTGTTCTTGGAAATCTGCTGAAGTTTAAAAATGCTTAGGAACTCTAACATTGTTCTCGTAATTCTGCTGAAGTTTAAAAATGCTTTGGAACTCTAACATTGTTCTCGGAATTCGGCTGAAGTTTAAACATGTTTTAAAACTATTCCATTGTTCTCGAAATTCGGCTGAAGTTTAAAAATGCTTTGGAACTCTTTCATTGTTCTCGGAATTCTGCTGAAGTTTAAAAATGCTTTGGAACTCTCAAATTGTTCTCGGAATTCTGCTGAAGTTTAAAAATGCTTTGGAACTCTAACATTGTTCTGGGAATTCCCCTGAAGTTTAAAAATGCTTTGGAACTCTTCCATTGTTCTCAGAATTCTGCTGAAGTTTAAAAATGCTTTAGAATTCTTCCATTGTTCTCAGAATGTTATGTTTTTTTCAAATAAGTATGCAGATTTCACCCATTGTTCTGGGAATTCTGCAGAAGTTTAAAAAGGCTTTGGAACTCTTCTATTGTTCTCGTAATTCTGCTGAAGTTTAAAAATGCTTTGGAACTCTAACATTGTTCTCGGAATTCGGCTGAAGTTTAAAAATGCTTTGGAACTCTTCCATTGTTCTCGGAATTCTGCTGAAGTTTAAAATTGCTCTGTAACTCTAACATTGTTCTCAGAATTCGGCTGAAGTTTAAAAATGCTTTGGAACTCTTCCATTGTTCTCGGAATGTTATGGTTTTTACTTAAATAAGTCTGTAGATTTCTCTCATTGTTCTCGGATTTCTGCTGAAGTTTGAAAATGCTTTGGAACTCTTCCGTTGTTCTCGGAATTCGGCTGAACTTTAAAAATTCTTTGGAACTATTCCATTCTTCTCGGTATACGGCTGAAGTTTAAAAATGGTTTGGATCTCTTTCATTGTTCTCGGAATTCGGCTGAAGTTTAAAAATGCTTTGGAACTCTTCTATTGTTCTCGGAATTCAGCTGAAGTTTAAAAATGCTTTGGAACTCTTCCATTGTTCTCGGAATTCTGCTGAAGTTTAAAAATGCTTTGGAACTATTCCATTGTTCTCGGAATTCTGCTGAAGTTTAAAAATGCTTTGGAACACTTCTATTGTTTTCGGAATGTTATTTTTTTTTAAATAAGTCTGTAGATTTCTCCCATTGTTCTCGGAATTCTGTTGAAGTTTAAAAATGCTTTGGAACTCTTCCATTTCTCTCGGAATTCTGCTGAAGTTTAAACATGTTTTAAAACTATTCCATTGTTCTCGAAATTCGGCTGAAGTTTAAAAATGCTTTGGAGCTATTCCATTGTTCTCAGAATTCTGCTGAAGTTTAAAAATGCTTTTGAACTCTTCCATTGTTCTCGGAATTCTGCTGAACTTTAAACATGTTTTGGAACTATTCCTTTGTTCTTAGAATTCGGCTGAAGTTTAAAACATCTTTGGAACTATTCCATTGTTCTCGGAATTCGGCTGAAGATTAAAAATGCTTTGGATCTCTTTCATTGTTCTCGAAATTCTGCTGAAGTTTAAAAATGCTTTGGAACTCTTTCATTGTTCTCGGAATTCTGCTGAAGTTTTAAAATGCTTTGGAACTCGTCCATTGTTCTTGGAATTCTGCTGAAGTTTAAACATGTTTTAAAACTATTCCATTGTTTTCGGAATTCCGCTGAAGTTTAATAATACTTTGGAACTCTTTCATTGTTCTCGGAATACGGCTGAAGTTTAAAAATGCTTTGTAACTCTTCCATTGCTCTCGGAATTCTGTTGAAGTTCAAAAATGTTTTGGAACTCTTCCAGTGTTCTCGGAATTCTGCTGAAGTTTAAACATGTTTTAAAACTATTCCATTGTTCTCGGAATTCGGCTGAAGTTTAATAATGCTTTGGAACTCTTTCATTGTTCTCGGAATTCGGCTGAAGTTTAAAAATGCTTTGGAGCTCTTCCATTGCTCTCGGAATTCTGCTGAAGTTTAAAAATGCTTTCTAACCATACATTGTTCTCGGAATTCTGCTGAAGTTTAAAAATGATTTGGAACTTTAACATTGTTTTCGAAATTCTGCTGAAGTTTAAAAATGCTTTGGAACTCTCCCATTGTTCTCGGAATCCTGCTGAAGTCTTAAAATGCTTTGGAACTTTACCATTGTTATTGGAATTCTGCTGAAGATTAAAAATGCTTTGGAACTCTCCCATTGTTCTCAGTATTCTGCTGAAGTTTAAAAGTGCTTAGGAACTTTTCCATTGTTCTCGGAATACTGCTGAAGTTTAAACATGTTTTGGAACTATTCCATTGTTCTCAGAATTCGGCTGAAGTTTAAAAATGTTTTGGAACTCTTTCATTGTTCTCGGAATGTTAGTGTTTTTTTAAATAAGTATGTAGATTTCTCCCATTGATCTCAGAATTATGCTAAAGTTTAAAAATGCTTTGGAACTCTTCAATTGTTCTCGGAATTCTGCTGAAGTTTAAAAATGCTTTGGAACTATTCCATTTTTCTCGGAATTCTACTGAAGTTTAAAAATGTTTTGGAACTCTTCCATTGTTCTCGGAATGTTATTTTTTTCAAATAAGTCTGTATATTTCGCCCATTGTTCTGGGAATTCTGCTGAAGTTTGAAAATGCTTTGAACTCTTCCATTGCTCTCGGAATTCTGCAGAAGTTTAAAAATGCTTTGGAACTATACAATGGTTCTCAGAATACTGCTGAAGTTTAAAAATCCTTTGGAACGCTCCCATTGTTCTCGGAAATCTGCTGAAATTTAAAAATGCTTTGGAACTCTAACATTGTTCTCGGAATTCGGCTGAAGTTTAAAAATGCTTTGGAACTCTTCCATTGTTCTCGGAATTCTGCTGAATTTTAAAATTGCTTTGGAACTCTAACATTGTTTTCAGTATTCGGCTGAAGTTTAAAAATGCTTTGGAACTCTTCCATTGTTCTCGGAATGTTATCTTTTTCTTAAATAAGTCTGTAGATTTCTCCCATTGTTCTCGGAATTCTGCTGAAGTTTGAAAATGCTTTGGAACTCTTCCGTTGTTCTCGGAATTCTGCTGAAGTTTAAAAATGCTTTGGAACTCTTCCATTGTTCTCAGAATTCCGCTGAAGTTTAAAGATGTTTTGGAACTCTTCCATTGTTCTCGGAATTCCGCTGAAGTTTAAAAATGCTTTGGGACTCTCCCATTGTTCTAGGAATCCTGCTGAAGTTTAAAAATGCTTTGGATCTCTTCCATTGTTCTCGGATTTCTTCAGAAGTTTAAAAATGCTTTGGAACTATTTCATTGTTCTCGGAATTCGGCTGAAGTATAAAAATGCTTTGGAACTCTTTCATTGTTCTCGGAATGTTATTGATTTTTTAAATAAGTATGTAGATTTCTCCCATTGTACGCGGAATTCTGCTGAAGTTTAAAAATGCTTTGGAACTCTTCCATTGTTCTCGGAATTCTGCTGAAGTTTAAAAATGCTTTGGAACTCCTCCATTGTTCTCAGATTACGGCTGAAGTTTAAAAATGCTTTAGAACTATTCCATTGTTCTCAGAACTCTGCTGAAGTTTATAAATTCTTTGGAACTCTTCCATTGTTCTCGGAATTCGGCTGAAGTTTAAAAATGCTTTGGAACTCTTCCATTGTTCTCGGAATTCAGCTGAGGTTTAAAAATGCTTTGGAACTCTTCCATTGTTCTCGGAGTTCAGCTGAAGTTTAAAAATGCTTTGGAACTCTTCCATTGTTCTCGGAATTCTGCTGAAGTTTTAAAATGCTTTGGAACTATTCCATTGTTCTCAGAATTCTGCTGAAGTTTAAAAATGCTTTGGAACACTTCCATTGTTCTCGGAATTCAGCTGAAGTTTAAAAATGCTTTGTAACTCTTCCATTGTTCTCGGAATTCTGCTGAAGTTTAAAAATGCTTTGGAACTCTTCCATTTTTCTCAGAATTCTGCTGAAGTTTAAAAATGCTTTTTAACTCTTCCATTGTTCTCGGAATTCTGCTGAACTTTAAACATGTTTTTGAACTATACCATTGCTCTTAGAATTCGGCTGAAGTTTAAAACATCTTTGGAACTATTCCATTGTTCTCGGATTTTGGCTGAAGTTTAAAAATGCTTTGGATCGCTTTCATTGTTCTCGAAATTCGGCTGACGTTTAAAAATGCTTTGGAACTCTTTCATTGTTCTCGGAATTCTGCTGAAGTTTAAAAATGCTTTGGAACTCGTCCATTGTTCTCTGAATTCTGCTGAAGTTTAAACATGTTTTAAAACTATTCCATTGATCTCGGAATTCTGCTGAAGTTTAATAATGCTTTGGAACTCTTTCATTGTTCTCGGAATACGGCTGAAGTTTAAAAATGCTTTGTAACTCTTCCATTGCTCTCGGAATTCTGTTGAAGTTTAAAAATGTTTTGGAACTCTTCCAGTGTTTTCGGAATTCTGCTGAAGTTTAAAAATGCTTTGGAACTCGTCCAATGTTCTCAGAATTCTGCTGAAGTTTTAACATGTTTTAAAACTATTCCATTGTTCTCGGAATTCGGCTGAAGTTTAATAATGCTTTGGAACTCTTTCATTGTTCTGGGAATTCGGCTGAAGTTTAAAAATGCTTTGGAACTCTTCCATTGTTCTCGTTATTCTGCTGAAGTTTAAACATGTTTTAAAACTATTCCATTGTTCTCGAAATTCGGCTGAAAGTTAAAAATGCTTTGGAACTCTTTCATTGTTCTAGGAAATCTACTGAAGTTTAAAAATGCTTTGGAACTCTAACATTGTTCTCGGAATTCCCCTGAAGTTTAAAAATGCTTTGGAACTATTCCATTGTTCTCAGAATTCTGCTGAAGTTTAAAAATGCTTTGGAACTCTTCCATTGTTCTCGGAATGTTATGGTTTTTTCTTAAATAAGTCTGTAGATTTCTCTCATTGTTCTCGGATTTCTGCTGAAGTTTGAAAATGCTTTGGAACTCTTCCGTTGTTCTCGGAATTCGGCTGAACTTTAAAAATTCTTTGGAACTATTCCATTCTTCTCGGTATACGGCTGAAGTTTAAAAATGGTTTGGATCTCTTTCATTGTTCTCGGAATTCGGCTGAAGTTTAAAAATGCTTTGGAACTCTTCTATTGTTCTCGGAATTCAGCTGAAGTTTAAAAATGCTTTGGAACTCTTCCATTGTTCTCGGAATTCTGCTGAAGTTTAAAAATGCTTTGGAACTATTCCATTGTTCTCGGAATTCTGCTGAAGTTTAAAAATGCTTTGGAGCACTTCTATTGTTTTCGGAATGTTATTTTTTTTTAAATAAGTCTGTAGATTTCTCCCATTGTTCTCGGAATTCTGTTGAAGTTTAAAAATGCTTTGGAACTCTTCCATTTCTCTCGGAATTCTGCTGAAGTTTAAAAATACTTTGGAACTCTTCCATTGTTCTCGGAATTCTGCTGAAGTTTAAAAATGCTTTGGAACTCTTCCATTGTTCTCGGTATTCTGCTGAAGTTTAAACATGTTTTAAAACTATTCCATTGTTCTCGAAATTCGGCTGAAGTTTAAAAATGCTTTGGAGCTATTCCATTGTTCTCAGAATTCTGCTGAAGTTTAAAAATGCTTTTGAACTCTTCCATTGTTCTCGGAATTCTGCTGAACTTTAAACATGTTTTGGAACTATTCCTTTGTTCTTAGAATTCGGCTGAAGTTTAAAACATCTTTGGAACTATTCCATTGTTCTCGGAATTCGGCTGAAGATTAAAAATGCTTTGGATCTCTTTCATTGTTCTCGAAATTCTGCTGAAGTTTAAAAATGCTTTGGAACTCTTTCATTGTTCTCGGAATTCTGCTGAAGTTTTAAAATGCTTTGGAACTCGTCCATTGTTCTTGGAATTCTGCTGAAGTTTAAACATGTTTTAAAACTATTCCATTGTTTTCGGAATTCCGCTGAAGTTTAATAATACTTTGGAACTCTTTCATTGTTCTCGGAATACGGCTGAAGTTTAAAAATGCTTTGTAACTCTTCCATTGCTCTCGGAATTCTGTTGAAGTTCAAAAATGTTTTGGAACTCTTCCAGTGTTCTCGGAATTCTGCTGAAGTTTAAACATGTTTTAAAACTATTCCATTGTTCTCAGAATTCGGCTGAAGTTTAATAATGCTTTGGAACTCTTTCATTGTTCTCGGAATTCGGCTGAAGTTTAAAAATGCTTTGGAGCTCTTCCATTGCTCTCGGAATTCTGCTGAAGTTTAAAAATGCTTTCTAACCATACATTGTTCTCGGAATTCTGCTGAAGTTTAAAAATGATTTGGAACTTTAACATTGTTTTCGAAATTCTGCTGAAGTTTAAAAATGCTTTGGAACTCTCCCATTGTTCTCGGAATCCTGCTGAAGTCTTAAAATGCTTTGGAACTTTACCATTGTTATTGGAATTCTGCTGAAGATTAAAAATGCTTTGGAACTCTCCCATTGTTCTCAGTATTCTGCTGAAGTTTAAAAGTGCTTAGGAACTTTTCCATTGTTCTCGGAATACTGCTGAAGTTTAAACATGTTTTGGAACTATTCCATTGTTCTCAGAATTCGGCTGAAGTTTAAAAATGTTTTGGAACTCTTTCATTGTTCTCGGAATGTTAGTGTTTTTTTAAATAAGTATGTAGATTTCTCCCATTGATCTCAGAATTATGCTAAAGTTTAAAAATGCTTTGGAACTCTTCAATTGTTCTCGGAATTCTGCTGAAGTTTAAAAATGCTTTGGAACTATTCCATTTTTCTCGGAATTCTACTGAAGTTTAAAAATGTTTTGGAACTCTTCCATTGTTCTCGGAATGTTATTTTTTTCAAATAAGTCTGTATATTTCGCCCATTGTTCTGGGAATTCTGCTGAAGTTTGAAAATGCTTTGAACTCTTCCATTGCTCTCGGAATTCTGCAGAAGTTTAAAAATGCTTTGGAACTATACAATGGTTCTCAGAATACTGCTGAAGTTTAAAAATCCTTTGGAACGCTCCCATTGTTCTCGGAAATCTGCTGAAATTTAAAAATGCTTTGGAACTCTAACATTGTTCTCGGAATTCGGCTGAAGTTTAAAAATGCTTTGGAACTCTTCCATTGTTCTCGGAATTCTGCTGAATTTTAAAATTGCTTTGGAACTCTAACATTGTTTTCAGTATTCGGCTGAAGTTTAAAAATGCTTTGGAACTCTTCCATTGTTCTCGGAATGTTATCTTTTTCTTAAATAAGTCTGTAGATTTCTCCCATTGTTCTCGGAATTCTGCTGAAGTTTGAAAATGCTTTGGAACTCTTCCGTTGTTCTCGGAATTCTGCTGAAGTTTAAAAATGCTTTGGAACTCTTCCATTGTTCTCAGAATTCCGCTGAAGTTTAAAGATGTTTTGGAACTCTTCCATTGTTCTCGGAATTGTGCTGAAGTTTAAAAATGCTTTCGAACTATTCTGTTTTTCTCAGAATTCTGCTGAAGTTTAAAAATGCTTTGGGACTCTCCCATTGTTCTAGGAATCCTGCTGAAGTTTAAAAATGCTTTGGAACTCTTCCATTGTTCTCGGATTTCTTCAGAAGTTTAAAAATGCTTTGGAACTATTTCATTGTTCTCGGAATTCGGCTGAAGTATAAAAATGCTTTGGAACTCTTTCATTGTTCTCGGAATGTTATTGATTTTTTAAATAAGTATGTAGATTTCTCCCATTGTACGCGGAATTCTGCTGAAGTTTAAAAATGCTTTGGAACTCTTCCATTGTTCTCGGAATTCTGCTGAAGTTTAAAAATGCTTTGGAACTCCTCCATTGTTCTCAGATTACGGCTGAAGTTTAAAAATGCTTTAGAACTATTCCATTGTTCTCAGAACTCTGCTGAAGTTTATAAATTCTTTGGAACTCTTCCATTGTTCTCGGAATTCGGCTGAAGTTTAAAAATGCTTTGGAACTCTTCCATTGTTCTCGGAATTCAGCTGAGGTTTAAAAATGCTTTGGAACTCTTCCATTGTTCTCGGAGTTCAGCTGAAGTTTAAAAATGCTTTGGAACTCTTCCATTGTTCTCGGAATTCTGCTGAAGTTTTAAAATGCTTTGGAACTATTCCATTGTTCTCAGAATTCTGCTGAAGTTTAAAAATGCTTTGGAACACTTCCATTGTTCTCGGAATTCAGCTGAAGTTTAAAAATGCTTTGTAACTCTTCCATTGTTCTCGGAATTCTGCTGAAGTTTAAAAATGCTTTGGAACTCTTCCATTTTTCTCAGAATTCTGCTGAAGTTTAAAAATGCTTTTTAACTCTTCCATTGTTCTCGGAATTCTGCTGAACTTTAAACATGTTTTTGAACTATACCATTGCTCTTAGAATTCGGCTGAAGTTTAAAACATCTTTGGAACTATTCCATTGTTCTCGGATTTTGGCTGAAGTTTAAAAATGCTTTGGATCTCTTTCATTGTTCTCGAAATTCGGCTGACGTTTAAAAATGCTTTGGAACTCTTTCATTGTTCTCGGAATTCTGCTGAAGTTAAAAATGCTTTGGAACTCGTCCATTGTTCTCTGAATTCTGCTGAAGTTTAAACATGTTTTAAAACTATTCCATTGATCTCGGAATTCTGCTGAAGTTTAATAATGCTTTGGAACTCTTTCATTGTTCTCGGAATACGGCTGAAGTTTAAAAATGCTTTGTAACTCTTCCATTGCTCTCGGAATTCTGTTGAAGTTTAAAAATGTTTTGGAACTCTTCCAGTGTTTTCGGAATTCTGCTGAAGTTTAAAAATGCTTTGGAACTCGTCCAATGTTCTCAGAATTCTGCTGAAGTTTTAACATGTTTTAAAACTATTCCATTGTTCTCGGAATTCGGCTGAAGTTTAATAATGCTTTGGAACTCTTTCATTGTTCTGGGAATTCGGCTGAAGTTTAAAAATGCTTTGGAACTCTTCCATTGTTCTCGTTATTCTGCTGAAGTTTAAACATGTTTTAAAACTATTCCATTGTTCTCGAAATTCGGCTGAAAGTTAAAAATGCTTTGGAACTCTTTCATTGTTCTAGGAAATATACTGAAGTTTAAAAATGCTTTGGAACTCTAACATTGTTCTCGGAATTCCCCTGAAGTTTAAAAATGCTTTGGAACTATTCCATTGTTCTCAGAATTCTGCTGAAGTTTAAAAATGCTTTGGAACTATTCCATTGTTCTCGGAATTCTGCTGAAGTATAAAAATGCTTTGGAACGCTTCTATTGTTTTCGGAATGTTATTTTTTTTTAAATAAGTCTGTAGATTTCTCCCATTGTATTCGGAATTCTGTTGAAGTTTAAAAATGCTTTGGAACTCTTCCATTGCTCTCGGAATTCTGCTGAAGTTTAAAAATGCTTTGGAACTCTTCCATTGTTCTCGGAATTCTGCTGAAGTTAAAAATGCTTTGGAACTCTTCCATTGTTCTCGGTATTCTGCTGAAGTTTAAACATGTTTTAAAACTATTCCATTGTTCTCGAAATTCGGCTGAAGTTTAAAAATGCTTTGGAACTCTTTCATTGTTCTCGGAATTCTGCTGAAGTTTAAAAATGCTTTGGAACTCTCAAATTGTTCTCGGAATTCTGCTGAAGTTTAAAAATGCTTTGGAACTCTAACATTGTTCTGGGAATTCCCCTGAAGTTTAAAAATGCTTTGGAACTCTTCCATTGTTCTCAGAATTCTGCTGAAATTTAAAAATGCTTTAGAATTCTTCCATTGTTCTCAGAATGTTATGTTTTTTTCAAATAAGTATGCAGATTTCACCCATTGTTCTGGGAATTCTGCAGAAGTTTAAAAAGGCTTTGGAACTCTTCTATTGTTCTCGGAATTCTGCTGAAGTTTAAAAATGCTTTGGAACTATTCCATTATTCTCGGAATACTGCTGAAGTTTAAAAATGCTTTGGAACTCTTCTATTATTTTCGGAATGTTATTTTTTTTTAAATAAGTCTGTAGATTTCTCCCATTGTTCTCGGAATTCTGTTGAAGTTTAAAAATGCTTTGGAACTCTTCCATTGCTCTCGGAATTCTGCTGAAGTTTTAAAATGCTTTGGAACTCTTCCATTGTTCTCGGTATTCTGCTGAAGTTTAAAAATGCTTTGGAACTCTTCCATTCTTCTCGGAATTTTGTTGAAGTTTAAAAATACTTTGGAACTCTTCCATTGTTCTCGGAATTCTGCTGAAGTTTAAAAATGCTTTGGAACTCTTCCATTGTTCTCGGTATTCTGCTGAAGTTTAAACATGTTTTAAAACTATTCCATTGTTCTCGAAATTCGGCTGAAGTTTAAAAATGCTTTGGAGCTATTCCATTGTTCTCAGAATTCTGCTGAAGTTTAAAAATGCTTTTGAACTCTTCCATTGTTCTCGGAATTCTGCTGAACTTTAAACATGTTTTGGAACTATTCCTTTGTTCTTAGAATTCGGCTGAAGTTTAAAACATCTTTGGAACTATTCCATTGTTCTCGGAATTCGGCTGAAGATTAAAAATGCTTTGGATCTCTTTCATTGTTCTCGAAATTCTGCTGAAGTTTAAAAATGCTTTGGAACTCTTTCATTGTTCTCGGAATTCTGCTGAAGTTTTAAAATGCTTTGGAACTCGTCCATTGTTCTTGGAATTCTGCTGAAGTTTAAACATGTTTTAAAACTATTCCATTGTTTTCGGAATTCCGCTGAAGTTTAATAATACTTTGGAACTCTTTCATTGTTCTCGGAATACGGCTGAAGTTTAAAAATGCTTTGTAACTCTTCCATTGCTCTCGGAATTCTGTTGAAGTTCAAAAATGTTTTGGAACTCTTCCAGTGTTCTCGGAATTCTGCTGAAGTTTAAACATGTTTTAAAACTATTCCATTGTTCTCGGAATTCGGCTGAAGTTTAATAATGCTTTGGAACTCTTTCATTGTTCTCGGAATTCGGCTGAAGTTTAAAAATGCTTTGGAGCTCTTCCATTGCTCTCGGAATTCTGCTGAAGTTTAAAAATGCTTTCTAACCATACATTGTTCTCGGAATTCTGCTGAAGTTTAAAAATGATTTGGAACTTTAACATTGTTTTCGAAATTCTGCTGAAGTTTAAAAATGCTTTGGAACTCTCCCATTGTTCTCGTAATCCTGCTGAAGTCTTAAAATGCTTTGGAACTTTACCATTGTTATTGGAATTCTGCTGAAGATTAAAAATGCTTTGGAACTCTCCCATTGTTCTCAGTATTCTGCTGAAGTTTAAAAGTGCTTAGGAACTTTTCCATTGTTCTCGGAATACTGCTGAAGTTTAAACATGTTTTGGAACTATTCCATTGTTCTCAGAATTCGGCTGAAGTTTAAAAATGTTTTGGAACTCTTTCATTGTTCTCGGAATGTTAGTGTTTTTTTAAATAAGTATGTAGATTTCTCCCATTGATCTCAGAATTATGCTAAAGTTTAAAAATGCTTTGGAACTCTTCAATTGTTCTCGGAATTCTGCTGAAGTTTAAAAATGCTTTGGAACTATTCCATTTTTCTCGGAATTCTACTGAAGTTTAAAAATGTTTTGGAACTCTTCCATTGTTCTCGGAATGTTATTTTTTTCAAATAAGTCTGTATATTTCGCCCATTGTTCTGGGAATTCTGCTGAAGTTTGAAAATGCTTTGAACTCTTCCATTGCTCTCGGAATTCTGCAGAAGTTTAAAAATGCTTTGGAACTATACAATGGTTCTCAGAATACTGCTGAAGTTTAAAAATCCTTTGGAACGCTCCCATTGTTCTCGGAAATCTGCTGAAATTTAAAAATGCTTTGGAACTCTAACATTGTTCTCGGAATTCGGCTGAAGTTTAAAAATGCTTTGGAACTCTTCCATTGTTCTCGGAATTCTGCTGAATTTTAAAATTGCTTTGGAACTCTAACATTGTTTTCAGTATTCGGCTGAAGTTTAAAAATGCTTTGGAACTCTTCCATTGTTCTCGGAATGTTATCTTTTTCTTAAATAAGTCTGTAGATTTCTCCCATTGTTCTCGGAATTCTGCTGAAGTTTGAAAATGCTTTGGAACTCTTCCGTTGTTCTCGGAATTCTGCTGAAGTTTAAAAATGCTTTGGAACTCTTCCATTGTTCTCAGAATTCCGCTGAAGTTTAAAGATGTTTTGGAACTCTTCCATTGTTCTCGGAATTGTGCTGAAGTTTAAAAATGCTTTCGAACTATTCTGTTTTTCTCAGAATTCTGCTGAAGTTTAAAAATGCTTTGGGACTCTCCCATTGTTCTAGGAATCCTGCTGAAGTTTAAAAATGCTTTGGATCTCTTCCATTGTTCTCGGATTTCTTCAGAAGTTTAAAAATGCTTTGGAACTATTTCATTGTTCTCGGAATTCGGCTGAAGTATAAAAATGCTTTGGAACTCTTTCATTGTTCTCGGAATGTTATTGATTTTTTAAATAAGTATGTAGATTTCTCCCATTGTACGCGGAATTCTGCTGAAGTTTAAAAATGCTTTGGAACTCTTCCATTGTTCTCGGAATTCTGCTGAAGTTTAAAAATGCTTTGGAACTCCTCCATTGTTCTCAGATTACGGCTGAAGTTTAAAAATGCTTTAGAACTATTCCATTGTTCTCAGAACTCTGCTGAAGTTTATAAATTCTTTGGAACTCTTCCATTGTTCTCGGAATTCGGCTGAAGTTTAAAAATGCTTTGGAACTCTTCCATTGTTCTCGGAATTCAGCTGAGGTTTAAAAATGCTTTGGAACTCTTCCATTGTTCTCGGAGTTCAGCTGAAGTTTAAAAATGCTTTGGAACTCTTCCATTGTTCTCGGAATTCTGCTGAAGTTTTAAAATGCTTTGGAACTATTCCATTGTTCTCAGAATTCTGCTGAAGTTTAAAAATGCTTTGGAACACTTCCATTGTTCTCGGAATTCAGCTGAAGTTTAAAAATGCTTTGTAACTCTTCCATTGTTCTCGGAATTCTGCTGAAGTTTAAAAATGCTTTGGAACTCTTCCATTTTTCTCAGAATTCTGCTGAAGTTTAAAAATGCTTTTTAACTCTTCCATTGTTCTCGGAATTCTGCTGAACTTTAAACATGTTTTTGAACTATACCATTGCTCTTAGAATTTGGCTGAAGTTTAAAACATCTTTGGAACTATTCCATTGTTCTCGGATTTTGGCTGAAGTTTAAAAATGCTTTGGATCTCTTTCATTGTTCTCGAAATTCGGCTGACGTTTAAAAATGCTTTGGAACTCTTTCATTGTTCTCGGAATTCTGCTGAAGTTTAAAAATGCTTTGGAACTCGTCCATTGTTCTCTGAATTCTGCTGAAGTTTAAACATGTTTTAAAACTATTCCATTGATCTCGGAATTCTGCTGAAGTTTAATAATGCTTTGGAACTCTTTCATTGTTCTCGGAATACGGCTGAAGTTTAAAAATGCTTTGTAACTCTTCCATTGCTCTCGGAATTCTGTTGAAGTTTAAAAATGTTTTGGAACTCTTCCAGTGTTTTCGGAATTCTGCTGAAGTTTAAAAATGCTTTGGAACTCGTCCAATGTTCTCAGAATTCTGCTGAAGTTTTAACATGTTTTAAAACTATTCCATTGTTCTCGGAATTCGGCTGAAGTTTAATAATGCTTTGGAACTCTTTCATTGTTCTGGGAATTCGACTGAAGTTTAAAAATGCTTTGGAACTCTTCCATTGTTCTCGTTATTCTGCTGAAGTTTAAACATGTTTTAAAACTATTCCATTGTTCTCGAAATTCGGCTGAAAGTTAAAAATGCTTTGGAACTCTTTCATTGTTCTAGGAAATCTACTGAAGTTTAAAAATGCTTTGGAACTCTAACATTGTTCTCGGAATTCCCCTGAAGTTTAAAAATGCTTTGGAACTATTCCATTG
This sequence comes from Phyllobates terribilis, assembly GCF_046119375.1. Lineage (NCBI taxonomy): Eukaryota > Metazoa > Chordata > Amphibia > Anura > Dendrobatidae > Phyllobates > Phyllobates terribilis. Next base: position 8,324 of record NW_027367912.1, on the reverse strand, counting down.
TTCTCAGAATTCTGCTGAAGTTTAAAAATGCTTTGGAACTATTCCATTGTTCTCGGAATTCTGCTGAAGTATAAAAATGCTTTGGAACGCTTCTATTGTTTTCGGAATGTTATTTTTTTTTAAATAAGTCTGTAGATTTCTCCCATTGTATTCGGAATTCTGTTGAAGTTTAAAAATGCTTTGGAACTCTTCCATTGCTCTCGGAATTCTGCAGAAGTTTAAAAATGCTTTGGAACTCTTCCATTGTTCTCGGAATTCTGCTGAAGTTAAAAATGCTTTGGAACTCTTCCATTGTTCTCGGTATTCTGCTGAAGTTTAAACATGTTTTAAAACTATTCCATTGTTCTCGAAATTCGGCTGAAGTTTAAAAATGCTTTGGAACTCTTTCATTGTTCTCGGAATTCTGCTGAAGTTTAAAAATGCTTTGGAACTCTCAAATTGTTCTCGGAATTCTGCTGAAGTTTAAAAATGCTTTGGAACTCTAACATTGTTCTGGGAATTCCCCTGAAGTTTAAAAATGCTTTGGAACTCTTCCATTGTTCTCAGAATTCTGCTGAAGTTTAAAAATGCTTTAGAATTCTTCCATTGTTCTCAGAATGTTATGTTTTTTTCAAATAAGTATGCAGATTTCACCCATTGTTCTGGGAATTCTGCAGAAGTTTAAAAAGGCTTTGGAACTCTTCTATTGTTCTCGGAATTCTGCTGAAGTTTAAAAATGCTTTGGAACTATTCCATTATTCTCGGAATACTGCTGAAGTTTAAAAATGCTTTGGAACTCTTCTATTATTTTCGGAATGTTATTTTTTTTTAAATAAATCTGTAGATTTCTCCCATTCTTCTCGGAATTCTGTTGAAGTTTAAAAATGCTATGGAACTCTTCCATTGCTCTCGGAATTCTGCTGAAGTTTTAAAATGCTTTGGAACTCTTCCATTGTTCTCGGTATTCTGCTGAAGTTTAAAAATGCTTTGGAACTCTTCCATTCTTCTCGGAATTTTGTTGAAGTTTAAAAATAATTTGGAACTCTTCCATTGTTCTTGGAAATCTGCTGAAGTTTAAAAATGCTTAGGAACTCTAACATTGTTCTCGGAATTCCGCTGAAGTTTAAAAATGCTTTGGAACTCTCTCATTGTTCTCGTAATTCTGCTGAAGTTTAAAAATGCTTTGGAACTCTAACATTGTTCTCGGAATTCGGCTGAAGTTTAAAAATGCTTTGGAACTCTTCCATTGTTCTCGGAATTCTGCTGAAGTTTAAAATTGCTTTGGAACTCTAACATTGTTCTCAGAATTCGGCTGAAGTTTAAAAATGCTTTGGAACTCTTCCATTGTTCTCGGAATGTTATGTTTTTTTCTTAAATAAGTCTGTAGATTTCTCTCATTGTTCTCGGATTTCTGCTGAAGTTTGAAAATGCTTTGGAACTCTTCCGTTGTTCTCGGAATTCGGCTGAACTTTAAAAATTCTTTGGAACTATTCCATTCTTCTCGATATACGGCTGAAGTTTAAAAATGGTTTGGATCTCTTTCATTGTTCTCGGAATTCGGCTGAAGTTTAAAAATGCTTTGGAACTCTTCTATTGTTCTCGGAATTCAGCTGAAGTTTAAAAATGCTTTGGAACTCTTCCATTGTTCTCGGAATTCTGCTGAAGTTTAAAAATGCTTTGGAACTATTCCATTGTTCTCGGAATTCTGCTGAAGTTTAAAAATGCTTTGGAACACTTCTATTGTTTTCGGAATGTTATTTTTTTTTAAATAAGTCTGTAGATTTCTCCCATTGTTCTCGGAATTCTGTTGAAGTTTAAAAATGCTTTGGAACTCTTCCATTTCTCTCGGAATTCTGCTGAAGTTTAAAAATACTTTGGAACTCTTCCATTGTTCTCGGAATTCTGCTGAAGTTTAAAAATGCTTTGGAACTCTTCCATTGTTCTCGGTATTCTGCTGAAGTTTAAACATGTTTTAAAACTATTCCATTGTTCTCGAAATTCGGCTGAAGTTTAAAAATGCTTTGGAGCTATTCCATTGTTCTCAGAATTCTGCTGAAGTTTAAAAATGCTTTTGAACTCTTCCATTGTTCTCGGAATTCTGCTGAACTTTAAACATGTTTTGGAACTATTCCTTTGTTCTTAGAATTCGGCTGAAGTTTAAAACATCTTTCGAACTATTCCATTGTTCTCGGAATTCGGCTGAAGATTAAAAATGATTTGGATCTCTTTCATTGTTCTCGAAATTCTGCTGAAGTTTAAAAATGCTTTGGAACTCTTTCATTGTTCTCGGAATTCTGCTGAAGTTTTAAAATGCTTTGGAACTCGTCCATTGTTCTTGGAATTCTGCTGAAGTTTAAACATGTTTTAAAACTATTCCATTGTTTTCGGAATTCCGCTGAAGTTTAATAATGCTTTGGAACTCTTTCATTGTTCTCGGAATACGGCTGAAGTTTAAAAATGCTTTGTAACTCTTCCATTGCTCTCGAAATTCTGTTGAAGTTCAAAAATGTTTTGGAACTCTTCCAGTGTTCTCGGAATTCTGCTGAAGTTTAAACATGTTTTAAAACTATTCCATTGTTCTCGGAATTCGGCTGAAGTTTAATAATGCTTTGGAACGCTTTCATTGTTCTCGGAATTCGGCTGAAGTTTACAAATGCTTTGGAGCTCTTCCATTGCTCTCGGAATTCTGCTGAAGTTTAAAAATGCTTTCTAACCATACATTGTTCTCGGAATTCTGCTGAAGTTTAAAAATGATTTGGAACTTTAACATTGTTTTCGAAATTCTGCTGAAGTTTAAAAATGCTTTGGAACTCTCCCATTGTTCTCGGAATCCTGCTGAAGTCTTAAAATGCTTTGGAACTTTACCATTGTTATTGGAATTCTGCTGAAGATTAAAAATGCTTTGGAACTCTCCGATTGTTCTCAGTATTCTGCTGAAGTTTAAAAGTGCTTAGGAACTTTTCCATTGTTCTCGGAATACTGCTGAAGTTTAAACATGTTTTGGAACTATTCCATTGTTCTCAGAATTCGGCTGAAGTTTAAAAATGTTTTGGAACTCTTTCATTGTTCTCGGAATGTTAGTGTTTTTTTAAATAAGTATGTAGATTTCTCCCATTGATCTCAGAATTATGCTAAAGTTTAAAAATGCTTTGGAACTCTTCAATTGTTCTCGGAATTCTGCTGAAGTTTAAAAATGCTTTGGAACTATTCCATTTTTCTCGGAATTCTACTGAAGTTTAAAAATGTTTTGGAACTCTTCCATTGTTCTCGGAATGTTATTTTTTTCAAATAAGTCTGTATATTTCGCCCATTGTTCTGGGAATTCTGCTGAAGTTTGAAAATGCTTTGGAACTATACAATGGTTCTCGGAATACTGCTGAAGTTTAAAAATCCTTTGGAACGCTCCCATTGTTCTCGGAAATCTGCTGAAATTTAAAAATGCTTTGGAACTCTAACATTGTTCTCGGAATTCGGCTGAAGTTTAAAAATGCTTTGGAACTCTTCCATTGTTCTCGGAATTCTGCTGAATTTTAAAATTGCTTTGGAACTCTAACATTGTTTTCAGTATTCGGCTGAAGTTTAAAAATGCTTTGGAACACTTCCATTGTTCTCGGAATGTTATCTTTTTCTTAAATAAGTCTGTAGATTTCTCCCATTGTTCTCGGAATTCTGCTGAAGTTTGAAAATGCTTTGGAATTGTTCCGTTGTTCTCGGAATTCTGCTGAAGTTTAAAAATGCTTTGGAACTCTTCCATTGTTCTCAGAATTCCGCTGAAGTTTAAAGATGTTTTGGAACTCTTCCATTGTTCTCGGAATTGTGCTGAAGTTTAAAAATGCTTTCGAACTATTCTGTTTTTCTCAGAATTCTGCTGAAGTTTAAAAATGCTTTGGGACTCTCCCATTGTTCTAGGAATCCTGCTGAAGTTTAAAAATGCTTTGGAACTCTTCCATTGTTCTCGGATTTCTTCAGAAGTTTAAAAATGCTTTGGAACTATTTCATTGTTCTCGGAATTCGGCTGAAGTATAAAAATGCTTTGGAACTCTTTCATTGTTCTCGGAATGTTATTGATTTTTTAAATAAGTATGTAGATTTCTCCCATTGTACGCGGAATTCTGCTGAAGTTTAAAAATGCTTTGGAACTCTTCCATTGTTCTCGGAATTCTGCTGAAGTTTAAAAATGCTTTGGAACTCCTCCATTGTTCTCAGATTACGGCTGAAGTTTAAAAATGCTTTAGAACTATTCCATTGTTCTCAGAACTCTGCTGAAGTTTAAAAATGCTTTAGAACTCTTCCATTGTTCTCGGAATTCTGCTGAACTTTAAACATGTTTTGGAACTATTCCATTGTTCTTAGAATTCGGCTGAAGTTTAAAAATTCTTTGGAACTCTTCCATTGTTCTCGGAATTCGGCTGAAGTTTAAAAATGCTTTGGAACTCTTCCATTGTTCTCGGAATTCAGCTGAGGTTTAAAAATGCTTTGGAACTCTTCCATTGTTCTCGGAGTTCAGCTGAAGTTTAAAAATGCTTTGGAACTCTTCCATTGTTCTCGGAATTCTGCTGAAGTTTTAAAATGCTTTGGAACTATTCCATTGTTCTCAGAATTCTGCTGAAGTTTAAAAATGCTTTGGAACACTTCCATTGTTCTCGGAATTCAGCTGAAGTTTAAAAATGCTTTGTAACTCTTCCATTGTTCTCGGAATTCTGCTGAAGTTTAAAAATGCTTAGGAACTCTTCCATTGTTCTCAGAATTCTGCTGAAGTTTAAAAATGCTTTTTAACTCTTCCATTGTTCTCGGAATTCTGCTGAACTTTAAACATGTTTTTGAACTTTACCATTGCTCTTAGAATTCGGCTGAAGTTTAAAACATCTTTGGAACTATTCCATTGTTCTCGGATTTTGGCTGAAGTTTAAAAATGCTTTGGATCTCTTTCATTGTTCTCGAAATTCGGCTGACGTTTAAAAATGCTTTGGAACTCTTTCATTGTTCTCGGAATTCTGCTGAAGTTTAAAAATGCTTTGGAACTCGTCCATTGTTCTCTGAATTCTGCTGAAGTTTAAACATGTTTTAAAACTATTCCCTTGATCTCGGAATTCCGCTGAAGTTTAATAATGCTTTGGAACTCTTTCATTGTTCTCGGAATACGGCTGAAGTTTAAAAATGCTTTGTAACTCTTCCATTGCTCTCGGAATTCTGTTGAAGTTTAAAAATGTTTTGGAACTCTTCCAGTGTTTTCGGAATTCTGCTGAAGTTTAAAAATGCTTTGGAACTCGTCCAATGTTCTCAGAATTCTGCTGAAGTTTTAACATGTTTTAAAACTATTCCATTGTTCTCGGAATTCGGCTGAAGTTTAATAATGCTTTGGAACTCTTTCATTGTTCTGGGAATTCGGCTGAAGTTTAAAAATGCTTTGGAACTCTTCCATTGTTCTCGTTATTCTGCTGAAGTTTAAATATGTTTTAAAACTATTCCATTGTTCTCGAAATTCGGCTGAAAGTTAAAAATGCTTTGGAACTCTTTCATTGTTCTAGGAAATCTACTGAAGTTTAAAAATGCTTTGGAACTCTAACATTGTTCTCGGAATTCCCCTGAAGTTTAAAAATGCTTTGGAACTATTCCATTGTTCTCAGAATTCTGCTGAAGTTTAAAAATGCTTTGGAACTATTCCATTGTTCTCAGAATTCTGCTGAAGTATAAAAATGCTTTGGAACGCTTCTATTGTTTTCTGAATGTTATTTTTTTTTAAATAAGTCTGTAGATTTCTCCCATTGTATTCGGAATTCTGTTGAAGTTTAAAAATTCTTTGGAACTCTTCCATTGCTCTCGGAATTCTGCTGAAGTTTAAAAATGCTTTGGAACTCTTCCATTGTTCTCGGAATTCTGCTGAAGTTAAAAATGCTTTGGAACTCTTCCATTGTTCTCGGTATTCTGCTGAAGTTTAAACATGTTTTAAAACTATTCCATTGTTCTCGAAATTCGGCTGAAGTTTAAAAATGCTTTGGAACTCTTTCATTGTTCTCGGAATTCTGCTGAAGTTTAAAAATACTTTGGAACTCTCAAATTGTTCTCGGAATTCTGTTGAAGTTTAAAAATGCTTTGGAACTCTAACATTGTTCTGGGAATTCCCCTGAAGTTTAAAAATGCTTTGGAACTCTTCCATTGTTCTCAGAATTCTGCTGAAGTTTAAAAATGCTTTAGAATTCTTCCATTGTTCTCAGAATGTTATGTTTTTTTCAAATAAGTATGCAGATTTCACCCATTGTTCTGGGAATTCTGCAGAAGTTTAAAAAGGCTTTGGAACTCTTCTATTGTTCTCGGAATTCTGCTGAAGTTTAAAAATGCTTTGGAACTATTCCATTATTCTCGGAATACTGCTGAAGTTTAAAAATGCTTTGGAACTCTTCTATTATTTTCGGAATGTTATTTTTTTTTAAATAAGTCTGTAGATTTCTCCCATTGTTCTCGGAATTCTGTTGAAGTTTTAAAAATGCTATGGAACTCTTCCATTGCTCTCGGAATTCTGCTGAAGTTTTAAAATGCTTTGGAACTCTTCCATTGTTCTCGGTATTCTGCTGAAGTTTAAAAATGCTTTGGAACTCTTCCATTCTTCTCGGAATTTTGTTGAAGTTTAAAAATAATTTGGAACTCTTCCATTGTTCTCGGAATTCTGCTGAAGTTTAAAAATGCTTTGGAACTCTTCCATTGTTCTCGGAATTCTGCTGAAGTTTAAAAATGCTTTGGAACTCTCCCATTGCTCTCGGAATTCCCTTGAAGTTTAAAAATGCTTTGGAACTACTCCATTGTTCTCTGAATCCTGCTGAAGTTTTAAAATGCTTTGGAACTCTCCCATTGTTCTCGGAATTCTGCTTAAGTTTAAAAATGCTTTGAAACTCTTCCATTGTTCGCGGAATTCTTCTGAAGTTTAAAAATGCTTTCGAACACTTCCGTAGTTCTCGGAATTCCGCTGAAGTTTAAAAATGCTTTTGAACTCTTCCATTGTTCTCGGAATTCTGCTGAACTTTAAACATGTTTTGGAACTATTCCATTGTTCTTAGAATTCGCCTGAAGTTTAAAACATCTTTGGAACTATTCCATTGTTCTCGGAATTCTACTGAAGTTCAAAAATGCTTTGAATCTCTTTCATTGTTCGCGGAATTCGGCTGAAGTTTAAAAATGCTTTGGAATTCTTCCATTGTTCTCAGAATGTTATGTTTTTTTCAAATAAGTATGCATATTTCACCCATTGTTCTCGGAATTTTGCAGAAGTTTAAAAATGCTTTGGAACTCTTCTATTGTTCTCGGAATTCAGCTGAAGTTTAAAAATGCTTTGGAACTCTTCCATTGTTCTCGAAATTCTGCTGAAGTTTAAAAATGCTTTGGAACTCTTCAATTGTTCTCGGAATTCTGCTGAAGTTTAAAAATGCTTTGGAACTATTCCATTATTCTAGGAATTCTGCTGAAGTTTAAAAATGCTTTGGAACTCTTCCATTGTTCTAGGAATTCCGCTGAAGTTTAAAAATGCTTTGGAACTCTTCCATTGTTCGCGGAATTCTGCTGAAGTTTAAAAAGGCTTTTGAACACTTCTGTAGTTCTCGGAATTCCGCTGAAGTTTAAAAATGCTTTGGAACTCCTCCATTGTTCTCAGAATTCTGCTGAAGTTTAAAATTGATTTGGAATGATTACATTGTTCTCGGTATTCTGCTCAAGTTTAATAATGCTTTGTAACTCTTCCATGTCTCTCGGAATTCTGTTGAAGTTTAAAAATGTTTTGGAACTCTTCCAGTGTTTTCGGAATTCTGCTGAAGTTTTAACATGTTTTAAAACTATTCCATTGTTCTCGGAATTCGGCTGAAGTTTAATAATTCTTTGGAACTCTTTCATTGTTCTCGGAATTCGGCTGAAGTTTAAAAATGCTTTGGATCTCTTCCATTGTTCTCGGTATTCTGCTGAAGTTTAAACATGTTTTAAAACTATTCCATTGTTCTCGAAATTCGGCTGAAAGTTAAAAATGCTTTGGAACTCTTTCATTGTTCTCGGAATTCTGCTGAAGTTTAAAAATGCTTTGGAACTCTAACATTGTTCTCGGAATTCCCCTGAAGTTTAAAAATGCTTTGGAACTATTCCATTGTTCTCAGAATTCTGCTGAAGTTTAAAAATGCTATGGAACTATTCCATTGTTCTCGGAATTCTGCTGAAGTATAAAAATGCTTTGGAACCCTTCTATTGTTTTCGGAATGTTATTTTTTTTTAAATAAGTCTGTAGATTTCTCCCATTGTATTCGGAATTCTGTTGAAATTTAAAAATGCTTTGGAACTCTTCCATTGCTCTCGGAATTCTGCTGAAGTTT
>NW_027367911.1:0-53840 GCF_046119375.1 Phyllobates terribilis | reverse complement strand
ACGAGCTTCGGAAACCTCGAGAGGGAGAGAAAGTCTAGCTAGCACAAACACAATAGGATCGTGAAAGCCTGTGAGTTAGTACTTTGAGTGTCTTGGAGGGATGTAAAAGGACTGAAAGCTGGGAGGTTAGTAGGGTTGAGTGATTGGGGCAAATCTGGTGATCTCTGAGGGAGCGAGTGTCGTCTTTACAACTTGAGAGCGCAAAAGTTGTGAGTGAGCTGAGAGTTATAAGGCCTTGTAATTTTTTGTTCATTATATTCAATATATTGGTGAGTTTCATCCCGGGCATGTATTATTGCCAATGGTTCTCACCTTAACAAAGTCTCTCTGTGCATATTGAGCTGAATCTTTCATTTAACCATTTAAGATTCATATTGTGGCTTTCCCTTATTATTTTGCATTTGTATCATACTCCCTCTCTATCCTGATGTGCTAACTTAAAGGGAAAAGACTCGCTTAAAAGTTTTTTTAACTTTCGCATATTTTAAACATTACAACTAGTCAATCGAGCTACTCTTCTCTAAGAGTTAGTGGATTCAAAGCTACTCTATAAAGGTTTTCAACAAGCGAATCACTCATATCTATACTCGCTTTGTTGAGTGCTAGTCTATGGATACTAGCTTTATAGTGCTTGTTCATTGACTATAGAGTAAGTATAACATTCATGTTGATATCTTGTTACACTCGCTTTTTATCTCAATCCTACCCTTTGTCAAATCCAAAATTGGTATCAGAGAACATGTTGCTTATATCTTGCACAGATTGATTCCTACTCTATAGTTGAAGTCATGGGGCAATGAAAAACACTCGTTCAACCTAGGGATCTCTTTAGCTAAGCCACATATCTTAGTTGAGGGTGAACTGGAATTGTGGCTCACAATGACTAAAAACTACATCCAACAAACGGATTATCAATGTTGGAGGATTATAGAGAAAGGTGAAGAAAAGCTCAAGGATAAAACCGACACTTATAAATGGGGACCAACTGAGTATGCTACGCTCGAAAAGAATGCCAAAGCGAAGCAGCTTATCCTCAACGCTCTCTCTTGAAAGGAAATCGACAAGATCATGTCTCTATCCATTGCCAGGCTAACATGGGAATCGATTATTGATATGCACAGCGGAAACGAGGATATGAAGAGAAATCGTCGATTTGAGCTCCAAAGGGACTTCCATTCGTTTAAGATAGGAGAAAGCGAGGCTGTATCAGACTATCATTCCTGGTTCCAGGTATTATGTGATAAGATGTCCTCAACTGGACTAAAGGTAGAATCCTGGGAACTTACACTCGCTTTTATCCATGGTGGTAATACTAAATTCGACAAAACTAAACGGATAATGCCAATGACTAAAGAAACGAATGTTATGCCTATATTTGTAATTGTTGGAAAATTAAGAGTGCAGGAAGCTGAAGATCAAAAGGAGACATTAGCATCTAGAGAATCCCAAGGAGTTTCTCTAAAGCTCACTCGCATGCTTCAAAAAGATCGAGGACAGTAATGAGTCCGAGAATGAAGAAGACCAAGAAGTGGAAATGATTACCAAGCTCGTCAAAAGTTTCTTTAAGAAGAAAATTGGTATTATTAGCATAGGGGATAAAGACTACCAGAGAGATCCAAAGGACACAAAACCTTTTAGCCTCAAGAGCATAACATGCTATAAGTGCTCAGGTAGAGGACATCTCGCTAGAGATTGCCCAAGTGAAAGGGTCAAACCGAACGAAGAAGAAGGTGGATCCAGAACACCTCCTAGGAAGGCCTTTGTTACTCTATGAGGTTATTCTGATGACGAAGTTGACGTTGGTGAAGATCCAGAGAACTGCTTCACAACCAATCAACCTATTACAGGGCCAGTGCCTATACCTGATGTTGAGGTAAGTGTCCTAGAACCTTTACTAGCTATCCCTCCTACACCCTCTCCTATATCTATGGGTGTATTCGATCAAGCGAGTCTATCTGAGGACAAGCTTGATTTGAATGATGTTGTTTCCTCTCAGTCTATTACGACTATATTCGAGGATACGCTCATTCAAGCGAGTCTTTGAGATAGACAAGCTTGTTTCAAGCGAGTCATATAAGACACTACCTGCTCGTACGAAGCCCTTACAAGCTAAATACGAACAAGTAGAAGCGCAACGAGTGTTAATTATGTCTCACATAGTAGTTGTGCCATGTCTTTATCATGATGACTACTCAGAGCGAGTTCCTAGAACTGTGAAGATGAAAGTTCTGCTTCTAGTTCTGGAATTGCTAGTGCTAACGTTCCTACGAAGTCAATACTTCATTGGGAACACACTGCTTGATTTGATTTTGCAAGAAAGGGTGGAGAATAGAAGGCAAATGGATTATCTAAAGCTACTCTCATCCTTAACAAGAGACGGAGTCTCGCTATCTCCTTCAATGCTTATTTGAAAAAAATCAAGTGTGGGCTAATAAACATCTCTTTCACTCTTATCATACAGGAGATGTATTTCATGTGGTAAAGTATTAGCACCTGGCAAGCAATTCACATTTGATAATAAAGCAATATCTACTCATTCAAAGCGAGACTCAAATAGTTCAAGCGAGTCTTTGAAGACTCGAGCAACTCTATTTCTATACTCGCTGAACTATAACTAATACTTCCAAAAGAGCCAAAGCTGCAAGTCATCTCTCTAAGGGCACTTTACTTGGATATCTGTATAACCCTTTAGCCACTTTGGTTTTCCTTCTTACCTTATTCGAAGAACAAGAGATGCACTGTAAGTTCCTCTATACTTTGACTATGAATTATGCTTTATAATTCTACTTTGGGAACTTTCGTTGGATTGTGTTGCATGCTTGCTTGATTTTCATGCTTATCTTTACACAAGTCAATCTAGCTAATGCAGTATATTGTATGAAAGCTATTGCTTATAGTCTTGACAAATTGCATGCTCTTCTTATGTGCCACAAATAGAGAATGTTGATCGTCTTCTTACCTATTACAAGCCTAAGAAATGATCCATTGCTATAGTGTTCCTTGCCTAACGTTGATGTAACGCTTCCTTACCCGTGATTAAACTCCACAAGGGAAGTATCCATCTTCGTGTAAAGCCAGTTACCCATATCATGCACATACGTTATATATTCATTAAAATTGAGTGTGAGTGTGTATTGTCCCATGTTATGAAATGTGCATTTCCTGTTAATATTTTTTTTTTTGCATGCTTAAATGTCACATTGGGTGCATATATACACTTGCGTTACACTCCTAAGCATGATCAAGCGAAAAGTAAGAGTCGCTCCCGGGCAGTATAGGTCGCTATCATGGTTTTCTTAACAAATAGGGTTTGCTTAATGAGGAAGCCATTCATCTACGGCTCGAACATGTGAGGTCTAGATATGTAGCTCTGTGATATAGTATAAATAGATTCGGCAAGGCTAATTGGCTCAGTTATCTAGTATAAATAGATTAGAAAAGCCACACTTAGACTTCACAGCGCATCATAGTAGCTGCCAGTGAGTTATCTGAGGTTGGTCTAGTGAGTCTCTTTCAGTTCCACTTGTCATGCATAAATATCATCTAGAAAAATCAAGTTTGCATGTAGCCGTTACGCAACTCAGTTATACTAGTCGTTCAGAATATAGACGTTGGATCTAGCCGTTGCCAGTATAGTTGTTACCAGCGAGCCGTTGCGAGATCTCAGATTTGATACAAAGCTTACACAAGAAGGAAAGGGAGTCTATTTAAGCATTGGTGTTCACTTCAAATCAATTTTACCGTGCTTAATATATTCTCTCTCTTCCTAAAAATTTGCTCAAATCTCTCCTGCGACACTAGCTTTTTTAATGCTCCTCAAAAGGCCAAACACAATCCTCATAACCCTAAACTCCTCATACCAAACGGCTGATAAATCACCCCTCGCCGGTCTCTCAAAAGAACAACTTCATGAGATATTTTATCAACTGAGCCAGGAGGATATTGCGGAGATTGTATAGCACCATCGTTTGGCTTATCGAGCTTCTCAAGAGTCATCGGTGACCCCCAAGAAGGTTGCAACTCCTTTGCCATCAGCGTCATTGTCACCTTCTCCAAAAAATAAATCTCAACATGATTCAGCGACTCTAGAGACTAGTGTATATGAAGCTGTTGCCACATTTATTGAGCCCGGTGATTGCTCAGGCAAAGAGATTGTGCCAGTTTCAGATCCAGAAGCCACGATCTCAAAGGCGATTTCAGATGTAGAGAATGCCACCAAGTCTGAGGTATTTACTACTCCAGCTAAAACTCCTATTACTACATCTCTACCTACCTCCTCCTCCAAGCCCGTTCTCTCTCTTGCCTCTTCATTCCAAGATGAAGATGATGAGGCATTCTCCCTATAGCAGCACCGATTAATAAAAGACGCTAAAAGTGCGTCTAAAGCCGCTAGGAAGAAAAGGCTAGAAGAGATAGAACAGGAAGAGTTGCTCTCTGAGGAAGAAAGTGTTGAGTCTACACCACCTAAGAGAGTCAAGAAGGAAACTAAGCCAAAGTCTAAGAAGAAAGCGAAGAAAGAGATAGATTCAGATCCGGAGTTTCCACCTCTTCCACTTGGCATCACCAAGCGAGATATTATGGCTCCCACAATAGCGCCGCCAGAGATTCTGCAGGAGTTTGAAGACGCATCAGGGTCAGCCAAGTTTAGACAGTATCTAAAGCTAAAAAACTGGGATATATTAGAATTAGAAGCGAGCAAATCGGATCTAGACCTGGTGAGACAGTTCTATTCGCGCTTCACCAACTCCGCCTCAACATCTGGCGAATCTTCTACAATCACTTTCAAGTGGCGCAACGATGTTGAAGAGAGTTTTAACGTGAAAGATCTGGAAAGAGCGATTGGTTAGGAACCAGGACCTGATGGCTCGCTCATTGGTTTGGGCACATATATTAAAAAGAATTATCCAAGTGTCTCAAGTGCAATCAAGGAGAATGTGTTTGGAAAGAGTGTGCCAGTGACTCTGAAAGTAGAATATATGTCAGCGTCAAAGCAACTTCTCCACTATTTCATCATCAGGAATATAACTCCTCGCAAAACCAACTTAGATCAAGTGAAGATTGACGGAGGCGCGAAGGATTGTCGTGGATCCCCGCGCCGTCAAAAGTAAAGTCCCAACTTAGATTCCACTAGCAAGTGGTAAGTAGGGGTCGAATCCCAAGAGAGTCAGTGATAGCTTATTTCTATGATGTAACCAAAACGTAACCAAAGGGGGGGTTTTGTTGTTTGTTGAACTAAAGTAATTAAAACAAGGAAAACGGCAAAAGATTATTGTAACGATGGTTGGGAAAGCGAGTTCACTTCCTTCGTATCCACACAATGTTCATGATAGATTGTTGGTCATCGAATTCTACTAACATATGTTCATATTGTTTAATTTAGTTGTCCTACTCTTTGTTCGTAAATAGCAACTAGTCAAATAGTCCTAGAAACCCTTATTGCAAGCGATAACCAAGGAAATCCCAAGATTCAAAAGCTCAACAGCATAAAGATCAAAGATAAGTAGGCTCATGCAATACCATTGGCAAATAGCCGATACTCGACACAAGTTCATAATCACTACACGATATACACTCGCAAATAGTCTATGTATTCATGCTTGCTACCTAAAGGTCAAGCCTTTTCAAATAGAATCGTCAAGTCCTAGCAATATGAATGATAATAACTCAACCTAGCGTGCACTCTAGATAAAATCAAGATCAAACAATAACATATAAAGCACAAGAAATTATGAAACAATCATTAAATTAAACTAGAACATATGAGTTTGAATTCTCACAACAAATCTAAGAACAAAGGTTTCAACTTGGAAGTGAACTACAATGGATTTAGTTACTCATGGCTATAGAAGCCATGAATAACAATGGGTGAAGGTAGAAAACGTACGGTGAATGATGAACTCCCAAACAGCGGCCAAAACCCTTCAGTGTGTAACGTAATGTCCAACCCCCAATTCTAACCTAAGATATCTATTATATAGTCTTCAACTAATATAAAAGGAATAAAATAAAAGAAACAGATCCTAAAAGATATGGAATCCTATATGGAAATCCTATAAAATAAATCCTAATAGAATATGGAAAGAGTATAAAGTAGTGATAAAGTAATCCTCCGTAGAAAACACCTTCCGTGTGAATTCTGGGCTACAGGCCGAACCGGCCCGCGAGATTGCCTGGAACGGGCCCGAGGCGTAGCAAAGTGTCCTGCACTGCTCGACGAGGGGTCTGCATCTCCTCGACGAGGTCTTCACTACTCGACGAGGTCTTACTCCTCGACGAGGTCTTCACTCCTCGACGAGGTTTTACTTCTCGACGAGGGTCAGATGCCACCCCTCGACGAGGTCTTCACTCCTCGACGAGGTCTTTACTCCACTCCTCGACGAGGTTTTACTTCTCGACGAGATCTTCACTTCTCGACGAGGTTCAGATGCCACTCCTCGACGAGGTCTTCACTTCTCGACGAGGTTGTCACTTCTCGACGAGGGCTTCCTGGCTTCTCGACGAGGTCCTGGCTTCTCGACGAGGTCGTTACTTCTCGACGAGGACTTCCTGGCTTCTCGACGAGGTCGTTACTTCTCGACGAGGTCTTGGCTTCGCCCCTTAGCTTCTCCAACGCTCGTCGAGTACCTGTCCATGCTGCTCGTCGAGGATCATTTCTGCCCGTCCTGTATAGGTCCTGCTCGTCGAGGACCTCCCGTGTAAGCATGGCTAATCTCCATCTAGCTCCATCCCGAGTGTATTATGGCCGAGCACCAGCGGGATCTCAATACAAAAGCCATAAAAACGCTCACGAGCATTCCGCGAATCTACAAATGAACTCCTAACCCAGATTCCGGAATTACCACTCGTCGAGCACCTAAACGCCACTAAACCTAACTAATAGTCGCTGGTTAACACCATAATATAAGCTCCTATCAAACTCCCCCACACTTAAACCTTGCTCGTCCTCGAGTAAGCAAAACAACGCTCACTCCTCCTATAAGCCCAAAAGGTCTACTGTAAGTATGGGAGAATTCTACCAGCGACTATAACTCCAAACTCCGAGTGTAATCGAGCACTAACCTAACTCCGATCTATCTTCTTATCACTCCAAGATGACCTACCCTTTTCCCTCCTTATATCTCCACTTCTTATGTCACCACTCCATAATAGTAACCAATAGAACCAAGTGGTGTGCGTTAAGCACAGGTGGGAATCCTAATCTCCTCTAAGGCTATGGGAATCAAGGGTAATAAAAGTATAAAAATGAAAAACCTAGTCACCCACTCGCTCAATACACTCCTTATTCCTCCACTTCAAATGATGTCCTAAACCACTAATCGATATCCTCATACCACACATCATAACCACCAATCCTAATCAAGAAATCCGCATAGCACAACCACAACAATATGCATCAAACTCCAAGAAATAGAAATCTAATCCTAGAATCTAATACAACCGCCAATAGTGTGAAGTAAATCTGATGAAATAGTGAAAGGGTGAGCATGCAAAGTATGAATGTCAATAAGCTCGAAATAGAAGAATAAAAGGCCAATTACTAACTCCTTATCCCTCCTTGGTGAATCCTAAAACCCGAGACAATCCTTCAACTCCTTCTTATGTCTCCAACGCCAATAGATAATGCAATCAATCTAACCAAGTAGTCAAATAATCACAAACAATGTAATCTTGGCGCCCTTTCGGGTTTTCACCAAAATTCTCTAAAGTGGTAGGAACATCTTACTCATTTTTTTCATTGGGCGCCCCCTTTTGCATAAGGTCATTTCTTACTCGCCCGGCTTTTACTCTTTCTTTTTATTTTTTTTATTATTTTTTTATTTTTCTTTATGATGATAAAGCAAAGGTTCAAGAAATATCCGGTACAGACTCATAAATTGATCGAAAAACATCGACGAAATAAACTCAAGACCCTAGAAACCTAAGCCGAGAGCACCCAACCAAGTCAACTCCTCCCCCACACTTGAATAGCGCATTGTCCTCAATGCAGCAAAAGAGGACACCATAAAAAGGGAAGAAATCTCGACCGTGATAAGGTTGCGCTGCGCTTCTCGTCGAGGGTCTGCTTTGCGCTCCTCGTCGAGTGGTTGCGCTTCTCGTCGAGGGGTTGCGCTGCTCTTCGAGGGGTTGCGCTGCGCTTCTCGTCGAGTGGTTGCGCTCCTCGTCGAGTGTCTATCTATGTGTACCGCCTTTGTCCTGGAAAAAGAAATCAAAAATAAAAACAAAATAAAGGATTAAATGTTAGTAGTAATCCCACGGGTTGCCTCCCGCGCAGCGCCTTGGTTAACGTCGTGGCTCGACGTGGTCCACTTCTAGGTGACCGTCTCTGGCTCCTCGAGGGCCATGTCCTCAGAGAACTCTCTCTTCTTCTTCACCCAATATGATTCACGCCTCGTATCTTCTTAATCCGCTTTGCATCTCCCGGATCGAGCAACTTTCTCTTATCGTCAAATGGTGGACCTGGATCGTACTCATCTCCAGCGTGCTTCAGGTAGGAAGGGAGTTCCTCGTCGAACAGCTCAGTGGTTGGTGCCTGTATAACAGAGAGAAGCGGCTTCTCGCTCGAGAATGTTAGTAACGAGGGCCCACCGGCCAAACGGGTACCTGGATCATCTACTTGCGCTCGCTTCCCGTGGACATTAGTAGTCAGAATCTTATCATGCTTATCAGATTTTAGTGAATTAATCCCACATACATCAGACGTTTCTTGCACAATAGGATCAAGTACACCAATAGAGAAAACAGAGTTATCATTCACAGGATGCATCTCAGCGTCATAGACATTGAAACTAACAACTTCCCCATCAAATTCTAAAGTGAGCGACCCACTTGCTAGATCAATTTTAGTGTTAGTTGCCTTCATGAAAGGTCTACCCAGAAGGATAGGAGCAACTTGATTATCAAGTTCCATGTCTAGCACGTAAAAATCCGCTGGAAAATATTAGTCGATCAACCATTACCAACACATCCTCGACTATCCCTTTCGGGTAAACCGTCGATCCGTCGGCAAGTTGAACCACAATACCTGTCTTAGTCAGGGGTCCTAGGCCAAGCAGTTTATATAGAGAGTAAGGTAGAACATTAATAGAGGCACCTAGATCTAGCATGGCCCTATCAATTTTCTTCTCACCTATTATGCAAGGTATACTAACCATACCTGGATCTAAACACTTCTTTGCCATCTTTTGCTGGTAGACAGCTGACACCCTCTCGCTCACTTGCACCTTCCCTTTTGCTTTGAGCTTTTGGTTCCTCTTGATGGTGCATAGCTCCTTCAAGAATTTGGCGTAACGAGGAACACTTTTGACGAGTTTAAGGAGAGGGATGTTTACCTCGCACTTGCTAAACGTCTCGAATAACTCCTTGTCATTTACGGGTTTGCGCGTCTCCTTTAATGCTTCGGGGAATGGTGCAGGTGGCTTTTCGGAATACAGCGGAGGAAAGTTGGGCCTCACATAGTTCTCTTGACGAAGCTTGAAGTCGCCTCGATCCTCGTACTCGTCCTCGGGCTTAGTCTTAGAAGATTCTGGTGTCGCTTTTGATCGGCTGAGCCCTTCTCGGTCGAGGTCTTGCGCTTCGTTGTTCTGCTCACCATCTCGATTTTGATATGGTTGACGCTGGTCGAGGGACTGCGTTGCGCTCCTCGTCGAGTGACTGCGCTCCTCGTCGAGTGGTCGCGTTGCGCTCCTCGTCGAGTGGTTGTGCTGCGCTCCATCTTCTCGACCGAGATTAGTGCCTCCTCGACCGAAGTCTTTCTTCTCTGTTGAAAAATATGCACTCGAGTCGTTGGTGCCCTCGTCGAGGTCCTGTCTCTTCGGTCGAGGTCTCGCCCAGTTCTGTGATCCTCCATCCACCATCGTCTCATCTTCTGAGCTCCTATCAAGTATTTTCCCACTTCGGAGATGTATAGCGCTGACATACTCACGTGGATTTCTCTCGGTTTGTGAGGGGAGACCCTTGGAGATAGTCGCTTTAATCTCCGAGACCGATTCTACCAGCTGTCCAACTGTTTTCTCGAGGTGTTGGCCTGTTTGTTCGAGGTTTCTGATTCTGGATTCAGTTGTCTGGACATGCTGGGTAAAATGCTGGGTTAGGGAATTGATCATATCCTCGGTGGATGGCCCTTGCTTCTGCGGAGGGGGCGGTGGAGCGCGACTATGAAAATTCTGGTAGTGGTTCTGAGATTGACCACCATTTGGATCGCTCCACCGGTAACCAGGATGATCATTGCCTCTCGACGAGTAGTTGTTGTTGTCGAACCGAGGCCTAGAGGGTCCATAACCCCCTACAGCGTGTACTTCAGCGACGGTAGGATCTTGCAATTGTGGGCACATGTCAGTAGGATGATTCTCATCAGTGCAAATCCCACAAGCTCGAGCTGGCCTTTGATTCTGATTTCCAACTTGCATCCCCTTGATCAAGGTAGTAAGCTCAGCGAATGCGCTTCTCCAATCATCTCCGGAGCTAACAGCGCTAGCCGTTCTCTTCGTGTAGGTTCTCCCGAAACTCCGTGTTCCGTCAGCAATCTCATTCAGCCTCGTCCGGGCTTGGTCGGGGGTAAAGTTCATTATGCTGCCCCCACAGGCAGCGTCTACCAGCCGCCTCTCATGATCTAGCAATCCATTGTAGATGTGAGTGACCAGATCTTTCTCTTGGAATCCATGGAAAGGGTTGCTAGCGCATAGTTTATTGAAGCGCTCGACATAGTCGTAGAGCGACTCATCATCTCCTTGTTCAAAACTGGCGATTGCTCGTTTCAGCGCAACCGCCTTCTTCGTGGGAAAGTACTTATCAAGGAAGGCCTTCTGCAATTTAGGCCATGTGTCCACTGTGCCGGTAGGAATCAGATAATACCAACCTCTTGCGCTGTCCTTCAACGTTAAGCCGAAAGCTCTCATCTTTAGCTGTTCCTCGGTCACATTGCTTGGTCTGCTGCAGTTGCAGATATCATGGAATTCACTCAGGTGCCTAATTGGATCTTCTCCAGCCAGGCCGTGAAATTGTGGCAGCAGATTTATGAACCCTGTTTTGAGCTCAAAGTTAACGCCAGCAGCTAGGGCAGGCAATGTCAGCCCCAGGCGTTGTTGCGCCAAATCAGGATCAGCGAGCTCTCGCAGCGTTTGGTTTGCCATTGATTCAGTCACTAAGGTCGCTAGAGATTCTCGCAAAAACCGCTGGTGTGTTCGCTCTATCTCTGGATCAAAACCAAACAAATCTGAGTCAGTAGCACGGGTGTGGACCATAAGATAGATCCACACCAAGATTAGTAACAAAATAGAAACAAACTATACTTCTGGCTCCCCGGCAACGGCGCCAAAATTTGACGGAGGCGCGAAGGATTGTCGTGGATCCCCGCGCCGTCAAAAGTAAAGTCCCAACTTAGATTCCACTAGCAAGTGGTAAGTAGGGGGTCGAATCCCAAGAGAGTCAGTGATAGCTTATTTCTATGATGTAACCAAAACGTAACCAAAGGGGGGGTTTTGTTGTTTGTTGAACTAAAGTAATTAAAACAAGGAAAACGGCAAAAGATTATTGTAACGATGGTTGGGAAGCGAGTTCACTTCCTTCGTATCCACACAATGTTCATGATAGATTGTTGGTCATCGAATTCTACTAACATATGTTCATATTGTTTAATTTAGTTGTCCTACTCTTTGTTCGTAAATAGCAACTAGTCCAAATAGTCCTAGAAACCCTTATTGCAAGCGATAACCAAGGAAATCCCAAGATTCAAAAGCTCAACAGCATAAAGATCAAAGATAAGTAGGCTCATGCAATACCATTGGCAAATAGCCGATACTCGACACAAGTTCATAATCACTACACGATATACACTCGCAAATAGTCTATGTATTCATGCTTGCTACCTAAAGGTCAAGCCTTTTCAAATAGAATCGTCAAGTCCTAGCAATATGAATGATAATAACTCAACCTAGCGTGCACTCTAGATAAAATCAAGATCAAACAATAACATATAAAGCACAAGAAATTATGAAACAATCATTAAATTAAACTAGAACATATGAGTTTGAATTCTCACAACAAATCTAAGAACAAAGGTTTCAACTTGGAAGTGAACTACAATGGATTTAGTACTCATGGCTATAGAAGCCATGAATAACAATGGGTGAAGGTAGAAAACGTACGGTGAATGATGAACTCCCAAACAGCGGCCAAAACCCTTCAGTGTGTAACGTAATGTCCAACCCCCAATTCTAACCTAAGATATCTATTATATAGTCTTCAACTAATATAAAAGGAATAAAATAAAAGAAACAGATCCTAAAAGATATGGAAATCCTATATGGAAATCCTATAAAATAAATCCTAATAGAATATGGAAAGAGTATAAAGTAGTGATAAAGTAATCCTCCGTAGAAAACACCTTCCGTGTGAAATTCTGGGCTACAGGCCGAACCGGCCCGCGAGATTGCCTGGAACGGGCCCGAGGCGTAGCAAAGTGTCCTGCACTGCTCGACGAGGGTCTGCATCTCCTCGACGAGGTCTTCACTACTCGACGAGGTCTTACTCCTCGACGAGGTCTTCACTCCTCGACGAGGTTTTACTTCTCGACGAGGGTCAGATGCCACCCCTCGACGAGGTCTTCACTCCTCGACGAGGTCTTTACTCCACTCCTCGACGAGGTTTTACTTCTCGACGAGATCTTCACTTCTCGACGAGGTTCAGATGCCACTCCTCGACGAGGTTGTCACTTCTCGACGAGGGCTTCCTGGCTTCTCGACGAGGTCCTGGCTTCTCGACGAGGTCGTTACTTCTCGACGAGGACTTCCTGGCTTCTCGACGAGGTCGTTACTTCTCGACGAGGTCTTGGCTTCGCCCCTTAGCTTCTCCAACGCTCGTCGAGTACCTGTCCATGCTGCTCGTCGAGGATCATTTCTGCCCGTCCTGTATAGGTCCTGCTCGTCGAGGACCTCCCGTGTAAGCATGGCTAATCTCCATCTAGCTCCATCCCGAGTGTATTATGGCCGAGCACCAGCGGGATCTCAATACAAAAGCCATAAAAACGCTCACGAGCATTCCGCGAATCTACAAATGAACTCCTAACCCAGATTCCGGAATTACCACTCGTCGAGCACCTAAACGCCACTAAACCTAACTAATAGTCGCTGGTTAACACCATAATATAAGCTCCTATCAAAGATCTCATACTGTTCCATCATGGTGTAGTGTCTTCGTGGAGAGCTCATCAACACAGTTCAGATCATGTTTTCACACACGACCTTGTCTCGTGCTCACCACGGCAGTCCTCTCCCTTTCTACATATAATCGCTCGAATGTTGAAGAACGAAGGTCTGTACAAGCCAACATCTAATACCTCCTTCAACGACATTCTTACTATGGAAAAGGTGACCGATCTTGTATCCAGGCCTGCCAAGTCCTTGCCGTCAGCTGCCAGCTCGTCTAGAACTCAGTCTAGGGAGATCATCACACCCGCTGCCAGTGATTCATCTGCTAGTATTGTCTCTGCTATTCAGTCCCTACACACAACATTTGAGAAACAATTAATGGATCTTCAATCCCAAATCTCTCTCTTAAGTGACAAACAAGAGGAACAAAGCAACATTCTTCAGACCTTAGCCGCTCTTACCCGAGAGCGTGATGCTTAGGGTGATTTGTTTGTTTTTAATTTTGCTTCTCTTTTTGTGTTTTTTGCATGTTTACATGTTTAACTCTCTTTCCTAGGACCCCCCATCTACTCAAGGTGTAAGGTTTTTAATGATAAACAGTTTTCTCTTTGTTTCTATAATCTCTAACTTTTCTACATGGTTACACATTATTTGATTGCGCTGAATGTCCTGATTTGTTTGCTTAATTGAGTTAAGCTACTTTCCTTTCCACTATTAGTTCCCTTTGCATGAGTTATATTGTATATTTGATGATGTCAAAAGGGGGAATAAAAACAGGTAAATCTATCCAACTAATTGGAAAGAAGTTAGACCATCTTGGTCTAAGGGGGAATAAAGGTACACTAGCTAAGTGGCTTTAGCGAGATTTTAAGTAGATTCGGTCAATCTGTTGAGTATCAGTTTAAGCTTCATTGTATATCTTATAGCTTAATCGAGTACGTTTTGAAATAGATGTGCTTACACTGTTTGAGCTTGCTCAGACTAATCGCTTCCTTTGTTTTGATGATGATAAACACTCCATTTGATCTATCTTGTGTTTTCTAAGCATTACAGGAGTAGCTTAAGAAGCCAAGAGAGTCGCTTTGACCAAGCGAACAAGCTAAAGACTAGCTTTGAGCCTTGCGAAGATAGAAGACATAGCAAAGGCAATCTCAACCAACTCAAAGATGAAGCTCAAATATGAAAAATCACAATTCTGAATTGAAGATGTTCAGAAGAGTTGAAGACTAAGACTAGCGGAGTGAAAAGGAGAGTCGCTGCCAGCTAGTGTTCCCAGTGGTTCAACGATAAAAGATTTGAAGTGAAGGAAAACTGCCCATGTGGCTTAGGTTGCACCAGCTTGTAGAGTATTTCTTCCAGATGATGAGAAAGACGTGAAGCTCAGGATAAGCAAATGTGTTTATACCTATGGAGAGTGAGGAGCGTGGATCGCCAGCGTGGACAAGTGGAAGCGGAGTGGTGTGGAAGCGGATCGCCAGCGTGGCGGAGTTTGTTACAAGTTTGTTGCTCAAGAAAAATGAGATATATGTGAAGGTGATATTCGGAGAATAGTCACACGGATTGCCAAGGTGGCAATCTCTTTTATTACAATATTGTATAGAGTTTTCTAACTTGGGGAAGAAGTTTAGGATTTCTATAAATAGGTGCAATGGCTGTATATATTCGCACGAGCTTGGGAAACCACGAGAGGGAGAGAAAGTCTAGCTAGCACAAACACAACAGGATTATGAAAGCCTGGGATTTAGTATGTTGAGTGTCTTGGAGGGATGCAAAAGGACTGAAAGATGGGAGGTTAGTAGGGTTGAGTGTTTGGGAAATAGCTGGTGATCTATGAGGGAGCGATTATCGTCTTTACAACTTAAGAGTGAAACGTTGTAAGTGAGCTGAACGCGAGTGTAGTGAGATTAGATGAGAGTTATAAGGTCTTGTAATTCTTTGTTCATTATATTCAATATATTTGTGAGTTTCATCCCGTGCATGTATTATTACCAAGGGTTCTCACCTTAAAAAAGTCTCTTTGTGCAAGGTGTTTAAAAAATGCTTTTTTACATCTCTACCCTAGCCACTGCTCCACCATGGGCCGAACCTAGCACTGAAGACATCAGGGTTGTAGCCCATGAAACCCAACCCATCTCATTTATTGTAATTAAACGCATGAAGGTTGTTACCAGGGGGGAATCAAACTCCAAACCTTTATAATATCCTCCCTACTTGGAGAGATATGTCACCAGTTCAACTGGATATTAACTGGTGACATATCTCTCCATGTAAGGAGGATGTACTAGAGGTCAGGGGTTCAATTCCCCTTGGCAACAATCTCCCTTCCTTTAATAACGAGGAGATGGGTTGGGCTACATAGGTGCTAGGTTCGTTCCATGGTGGGGTTGTGGCTAAGCTGGACATGTTACAAAGGCCCATATAAGGCGTGGTTCCATCAATTTTCTCTTTTCTCTACCATGCATTGTTCGTTAGTGTATTCATGAACCAGACCTCGCACTCTCTTTGGCTAGAATACTGCCACTGTTTGACACAGTAAATTGTATTCATGCTACCGCATAGAGGCACTGGTGTAATAGCGTACTTGAATAGCTCCTTAGGTAAAGGGTCTTGGAGAGGTTCTATGTGTTTATGTGGGTGCTCTAATCTCTTCTACAAGTAATTTTTTTATTAGTCATTGCTTAATTTCAGCTGATAAGCTAAACCAAATTTTCTTTATATTAACGTTGAAGATATGGATATATACATATTTCACGTATTTCTCGGACAACCCGGATCCATTGCCCAACATTGTTGATTTTGATCGATGTGCTTCCCGTTACAAGACTCAACACACTAGTAGATAGCTTATGTCAAATGGGCTTCAACATCGACGCGTTCTTGAGTTGTACAGGCCAAAGGACGAACGTAATGGAAGAATATTTGTGTTTAATATATATTTATAGTGTTGATTATTATTATTACCATAGTTAGTATCTTCTAGATTCGGTGGATGTCATACGAATGAGTTATATATAAGGATAGGTAATGTTCGTCTAGATATCATGGGATGATACAGTTCATTGAGTATACTGAGTCGTAAATGTTGGACAAGGTGCTACGACAGTTCAGACGTCAACAGAGCCTCTTCTTAGATGTTATCCCACTGCCCCTTGCTAGGGGTCCATCCGATAATTTGGGTAGAAGAACAAGTATGAACTCCGCTTTCACAACTGGGATGAAAAATGTTCACTTTTATTGTTTCATTATCGGCTTATGAACTTTATTTTCCTTTTTTCACTAGTGGTAACTATTGGTATCTATCAATGATTATTGTTAAATTCTGTCGAATTTTTCATCACTTTTGTTGCAATCCAAGAGCATATTTTTGCCAATGTCCGGATTTCTATCACTATGGCAATTTCACGTAAATGATTCATGATTAAGATAAAGATCTTAGTACATAATTTCTTGAATAACTTAATATAAATAAATGTCAATAGGGTCCTTAAATTCGATGTTTTCATGGACATATGATGTGAGTTATTTATGATGATTTTATTTGCACTATTTATCACATTTGTATAAGAGTTATGAGAGGTTTTAGTGGAGTTGTACTGATCCGGACACAGAGTATGGGAAATACTTAATTGAGAATTTTCACATAAGTTTGAGACAATCCATTGTTGAAGAAGAAGTTAAAGCAAGAAGTTACAAGAAATGAGCTTATTTGAAGTGTTCTTCGAAGATGAAGTACAAGTTTCTGGATAATAGTGTGAAAATGTGGCTTCCAAAAGAACAATAACGCTACCACCAGAAGCGTGCCACGCGCTACCGTGCCCCACGCTTTGGAAGATATTGAAGAAACAACGAGATCAAGCGGTTACTAAATATAGAAGAAGATGAAAAGAAGGAGATTCGCGTGAGGAGATTTAGCGCCTAGCGACCGGGAGTTTACAAATGATTTAAGATTCGAATTTCTTATTTCACCTTAAGATTTCAAAATTACCTATCATATTTTCCTTATTTTGGCTGATTAGTTAGTTTTGAATTTAGTTAGATTAGATACTATATTAGTTAGTTTTACTTTATCTTTTATTGTAAGATTGAATGAGATTATTCTCTATAAAAAGGAGGTTCTTTCTAGGAGATCAAGGTTCAGATCTTTATTCACACTTTGCTTAGTTTTTCATGTCTATGAGGAACTATGTTTTGCATTTTTTGACTCGATGTTGAAGTTTAAATGTTTTTTGTGTTTGTGAGAATTTTCTCTATAAGTTCTTAATTCCTACATATGTTATTTGTTCTTCTCTTGGCTATAAAGGTAATTGATTTATATTGCTTCTCTATACTTGTCACTTAGTTTGGTTATTATATTACATAATGTTATTCTTGTAAAACAAAGCCTTTTATGCTAGTTTTAATTGAGTACATATTTAGGTGGGGAGTAGCATATGTATTGGAATATGTCAGTTTGGGTTGTCTCTTGTTTCAAGTACCTTCTAACCATAGATCAGGATTTTCAATCTAGAAAATGATAACATATGAATTAAGTCTGAGATGTTAAAGAGAATAAGAGGATCGAAATAGCTATAGAGTTTAAACGAATCTCTTAAAGTGGAACATTAACCACAATTATATATAAAAAATCAAACCTTTAACTATTGCTGCAAAACCACTTAATTTTGTTAATAAAAGATTCAAACTTTTACTTGCAAATCTACTTTTCTATTTGGAATTGACCCGGATTTATCTATTTACTACATATTTAGAAGTAGTTCAGAATTATTACCCTGACCTGAGTGCATTGGCAGTGGTGCTTGTATAAACATATCATAGTGAAAATATCATTAGGTTGTCTAGTGATCTTCCAATTTGGACGATTTCATCTACGTGTGATTGATTGTTTAATACGAGCCAAATATAGCTCATTTGAATTGAATCATAAAAGACTCATTTAAATGAGTTGTTTATGGCTCATTTCAAAGGAGTCGACTATGGATCATTTGAAATGAGTCGTCTATGGCTCATTTAAATAAGACTACAATGAGTCATGTCATAAGAGTCGACTAGAATTAACCTTTCTTTGTGGGATGTTCTTACCACTTACTTGTGCTAAATTTATAACCATTCTCTACCATTTTACATTTTCTTTGTGGGATCAATCATGAGCTTACACTTAGTTCTATTTCGGGCATTCATAGGGAATACTAATATTGACAGTGCTCACGATAGACGCTCGTCAAATTTGGCGGTGTTGTAGTGGAACCTATTTAGATTAGTAGTTTAAGTTTACACCCGGTGTGGGTCTATATTATGACCCACAACACCAGATCTCACCAAAATCTCTTGTTTGAGTTTCATCCATAAAGTGAGAGAAAGCTAAGAAAACATAAAAGACAAGCCTCCATGAATGATGAAGAGAGAGTTGTTGAAATAGCATTAGCAAGACAACGAGAAGCTGAGGAGACTGTGTGAATTGCCCAAGCAAACGCTAACAGAAGAGTGTGAGAACTGCAGAGCAATGACTTGCTCCTCATGTGACAGTTGTGATGTTACCACCTCTATCAGAAGGTACGAGATTCAGCTTAAACCTGTGTTGACTCATCTATTTCCCAAGTTCCATGGACTGAGTGGAGAAGGCCATATCAAACACTTGGATCAGCTCCATTCGTTCTGCATAAGTATGAAGCCCCAGGGTGTTTCTAACAATCAGATCATGATAAGAGCATTTCTGTTCTCACTACATAAGAAGGGTAATCAATGCTACTATTATCTCCCAACTAGGAGAATTTCATCTTGGATTAACATAAAGAAAGCTTTTCTTGATAAGTATTGCCCAGTAAAGAAAGCCAATAATCTGATAAGGTTCATTACCATCGTAGAGAAAGGGAAAGAAGAGACGCTCTGTGATTACATAGAGTGTTTCAATAGAATGATCGCGAGCCTCCCTTACCCTCAAATTGAAGAGCAAAACTTGATGTATAGTCTCTATCATGGTCACCTTGACCAGACCCCCACTTTATTTGATGCAGCTTGTTGTGGTAGTTTCCTTGATAAGATACCAGAGCAAGCCATTAGGATATTTGACGTACATGTCCACGATGGATATAAGAGCATACTTTTAGTGTGATTATGAGTTTTATTATAGTGTATTTGGTTTGTATCACTTTACAACCATATATATCTTATTTTGGGATTTTACGCAGATTTTAGAGACGAAGAGAAGACGGGGACTGAAGTGAAGACGCATACGAGTGACGTTAAAGATCAAGAAGAAGCTAAAGCAGTACAAGACTGATCTTACGGCTGTGGCCTCCTATCACCTTCCGGTGCCCGCCGTAGGAGTCTATTTATTTTAGACATTACAACCACCGGTCATCGCCTATTTAAGCGGAACAACATTGAGACTATTTCTCTTTTATTATCTTTTGGTTGTGATCCTGCGGATTTTAATTAGATTTTTGGAATTTCTAGTATTAGATTCTATTAGTTATGTTATTAGTTTGTAATCTTCTAGGTTAAGATTTGGGAGCTATAAAAGGCTTCTATCTTCCTAACCTAGAGAGAATCCATAATTCAGATTTTACGTAGTTTTTCTAGAGTGTCATTTGGAGGCAGCTTTGCGTACTTTGAGAGTTCTTCATCAAAAATCATTCGTAAGTCTTAGTATGGAGAGCTAATTTCCTAATTTCTTAGTAAAGTAGAAGTATTTATTTGGTGAATGATGTGAGTTTGTTCTTTTATTTTATAGCATGAACGGATTGATTTTCTCTTGAATGTTATTGATATTGAATTGTTAGTCTATTTTTGGAATGATCACCTAGGATTAAATTAGTCTTTCATACAAGCTAGGTAGATTAATTCATTCATCTTAATCAATTTTTTCGAAGCAAGCACGAATTTCTAGATTCGGTTTGAACTAGGAAATTGTGTAGAGAATTGCATTGTCAAAATAGACGCCAATTGCTATTTTTGTTTCTCGGTGTTCTTCACTTTAATTATTCCATTAGTATGAACCATAGGCGTTCTTCATAGTTAACTGATTTGGATAGGTTTCGTATGCTCGGTTTGAGGTGCTAGATATTGGTTGCGTAGGAATAGGATCAAGTCACTATATTGTTTACTTTATGAACTTACTATGATCATCACCACCATTTAATACGGATACATAGTGTTAGTTGAGCTTTGATCATCTTGTTAAAGCTCAATCTATTTCTCTTTATTTTGATGATAACAAATTAATATGTTTAATCTCTTAGTGTTTTTAAGCCTTCCAGGTCATTGTCATATTTGTAAGGATGCGCTTAAGTCACTTAGAGATGCGCTTGACTGGTCACAGTCGCGCTTAACACCAAGCGGAGAAAGTAAGTTTCGCAAACGGTGTTTAATAAATCCATTCAAGACCAAGAAGTAAGAGTGATCGAGCTTCGAGGGCGTAGAGACGCGCTTGAATGAAGTTGAAGGAAGTTGACCACGAGGTTCCACTGAAGCTTAGGGTGTGCCAGAGCGCAGGAGAACAAATCTGCACGCTACGAAGGCTGGTAAAGTGGGAGAGTGCAAGTTGCGTGCACAGGAAGGTGCGAGAAGAACTTTACACTCTTTGAGACGCCACTCCAGGGATCGCCAGCGTGGCAAGAGTTTGTTAGAGCTTGAAGCACACGGATTGCTTATGTGGCATGGATCAACACATGAAGAACAAAACCAAATCATTCCAAGCCGTTGATTAATTCTGGTGAAGCGATCAAGGCACACGGATTGATGAGGTGGCATTGTGTTTAGGCTTTGTTTGTTACACGGTTGAGTTATAGGGTTAGCTTCAGACTTGTGTATAAATAGAGTACTATTTCATTCACTCTAGGTATTGCAAACGAAATATATTTCGTTTGTAATCAGAGAGTGTTGAGAGTGCCTTTGTTCTTCAGAGCTGAACTGAGAGTATTGTAGAGAGAATGCTTACGAGTGAGCTTCTCGTGTTGAAGCGAGAGATTGTAATCACTTCTTAATCAATACAAGTGTAGTGGTGAGTTTTATCCCGAGTCAGGTAGTGACTTAGGGTTCTCACCGTTTGGAAATTCTTGTGTGTGCAAATATTGATGCGCTTTAACAACTTAAAGCGCGCTTTATTGTCTGTCTAACCTCTTCCGCACTTAAGGACTTTAGTAAATTCATTACTAATAGTTCATCATAGGTTAAGCGCAACCCAAGTATTCAAAGCGCAATTGAATCCTTGTTAAGCGCAACTAAGGCTTAATGAACCTTAGTGACAGAGAACAATAGCTGATCAAAACACGTGTTTTCTACTTTGGTAACGTGTCAAAACCAACAATTGGTATCAGAGCTACAGGTTAGCTATTTGCACTAATCCTTTTACAGGTTCAAAAGGATTCTCAAGTCTAGAACAATGGCCAGTTTCAACCTCGGTCTTTCTCTCGCCAAGCTCCATGCCCTTGTTGAAGGCGAACTTGAATGGTGGCTCACTATGACGAAGAACTACATCCAGCAAACCGACTATCAGTGCTGGAAGATTATTGAAAAAGGTGATGAGAAGATCTCCGAGATGGATGACTCAAAATGGGAAGCAAAAGAGTACCAACTCATGGAGAAGAATGCTAAAGCGCGACAGCTCATTCTTAATGCTCTTTCAAGGAAAGATATAGACAAGGTAATGTCCCTTCCCACTGCTCAAGCTATGTGGAAAGCTATTATAAACATGCACTCTGGCAGTGATGATATGAAGGACAACCGTATCTTTGAGCTTAATCGCGAATTTTGCTCCATTCGAATGGGGGGAAATGAGCTTGTCTCTGATTATCATTCTTGATGTCAAATCCTGTATGACAAGATGCTTTTTGCTGGAATGGAGAAGAAAGCTTGGGAGTATTCTATGGCGTTCATTCATGGAGTGAACTCAAAGTATACAACCCTCAAGCAAATTCTTCTTCGGTCCAAGGAAACCCGAGAATTGCCTATCTCTGTTCTTGCAGGTAAATTTAAAGTGCAGGAAATCAAGAACAATGAGGAAAAGCAATCAGAACGAGAGAACAAAGGAATGGCGCTTAAGTTATCTCGTGTTCTCCAAAAGCTTGAAAATGATGAAGAAGGAGAAGACGACGATGATAGGGACGTTGCTATGATGAGCAAGCTTGTGAAAAGATTTTTCATCAAACAAAAGCGCGACTCTACCTATAAGCAGCGCGACCTCCTCAAGGATTTCACTTGTTACAACTGCAATGAGAAAGGTCACCTTGCAAAAGCGTGTCCTCATCCAAAAGTGAATCCAGGATCAAGCTCAAAACAGCCCCCCAAACAAGGCTTCGTCACACTTTGGGGAGAATCTGATGATGATTCGGACGATGGAGCGCAACCCGACTTGTGCTTAATGGCTGGCGCCGCATCTGACTCAGACTCTGGCTCTGAGATTGAGGTAAATGATCTGAACCTTGACATTCTTCCCAAGCGCAATCTTGTCCTCCTTCTAAAAGAGCTTATGATTCAACACAAGTCTCTAGCAACTGATGCTAGAGCACGGCTTGTTGAATTAGATGATGCTAAGGAAGAACTGGTTGAGCTTTCTAAACATTTACATGACAAAAACACACTCCTCTCTAAATCTTGTGAACTTTGTCATGGTAAAGGGTTAGAAAGTAACTCTGTCTCAACCAAAGATGTTAAGCTTGATCAGATCATATCAAAGCTTGATGTTCTTACAAAGTTAGTGGAAACAAAGTTTGTTCCTCAAACAGGCTTTGTTAAAGCTAGACCTGGATTGGGTTATGACCCCCAGGAATCTTCCTCTTCCTCCATTCCTCCTCAAGCAAGTGAAATATCTTCTAAGATCAAATCACTTGAACAAGACCTAACTGCCTACAAGAGTGAAAACTCTCATTTAAAGAGCAGGACTAAGGTACTTGAGGAACAACCTTCAGAAACCAAAGAGTGGTTTCGTGGGGGGAAAGCGCATCATTTGTATAAGAAACAAGCGCTTACCCCAACTCAGCCTCCCGTCTTGCAAAAGAAAAGACCATTTAGACCGGGAAAGGGCAAGTATGGTTATGTGAGAGGTAACCATTACTGTACCTTTTGTGGTCAAAATGGACATGACAAGCGTGAGTGCAAAGACTTGAAGGTTCTTAAGAGTAAGCCCTATAAGCCAATGGCTAAAAATAAGGGCAAGCGTACACATATTCAACAGCCCTCTGTTGAGCACGGTTGCGCTTCAGGACACAGGGGTGCGCTTCGTCCAGCGCGACCTCACATTGTCTTAGATCTGAACGATCCTAGCTATTATGAGCTAGTCCAAAAAACTAGCTCAGGAATAGCTATGTCTAATATTCCCACGAAGCGCAAGCTTCGATGGGAGATCAAAGCTTGATCTCTATTTTTGCAGGTTGGGATGAAATGTAGGTGGTATATCGACAGCGGTTGCTCGTGCCATATGACGGGTGATCCACAGTTACTACTTTCATTCCAAGCTAAGGAAGGAGGCAGCGTCTCCTTCGGTGACAAAAAGCAAGGGAAGATCATTGCTAAAGGACAAGCGCATCTCAACAAAGCTATTCAGATAAGAGATGTAAACTTAGTAGAGAACCTTCGGTTCAATCTACTGAGTGTAGCACAACTATGCGACCAAGGAGGTAATAAGGTATGGTTTAGCATAACTGAGTGTGCAGTGGTCAGCCCTGAACAAGAGGTGCTTCTTAAGGGCAAGCGCATGGACAACACTTATCTTTTCGACCACTCCTTCTCTCCTAAGCGCAACCTTTGTCTAGCTACACTCACTGAAACGACAAATCTTTGGCACAAGAGAATGGGACACGCAAGTCTACATCTACTCAACAAGCTTCAGTCCAAAGATCTTGTCCGTGGTCTTCCTCGCATCGAGGTGGATTCCATGACTTCATGCTCAGACTGCTCAAAAGCTAAAGCGACTCGTAGCTCCTTTCCTTCTATCAAGGTAGTGCATACTAAAGCTCCCCTTGAGCTTCTCCACATGGACTTGTGTGGACCACTACGAACGCAGAGTAAAGGAGGTAATCGCTATATTTTTGTAATAGTTGATGATTATTCTCGCTATACCTGGACTCTTTTCTTGAAACACAAGAGCGAAACATTTGCAAAGTTTCAAGCTCTTGCGCTTTTACTGGAAAAGAAGCTAGGGCTCCCCATTTGTTCAATTCGTTCTGACAATGGAACTGAATTCAAGAATGGTGAGTTCCTATCATTTTGTGAGGATAGGGGTATAGATCATAATTTCTCTACTCCTAGAACCCCTGAGCAAAATGGTGCGGTTGAGCGCAAGAATAGGACACTTCAAGAGATGGCACGTACAATGCTACACTCTAGTGGTGTCGCTTCACACTATTGGGCTCAAGCTGTGAGCACTGCATGTTATATATCTAACCGTGCCTTCTTAAGGCCTATTCTTGAGAAAACTCCCTATGAACTGCTTAAAGGGCGTACACCAAATATCTCTCACCTAAGGGTGTTTGGTTGCAAGTGTTACGTCCATAACAATGGGAGAGATCTTTTGGGTAAATTTGATGCTAGGAATGACGAGGCTATCTTCCTTGGATATGCACCTAATAGTCAAGGATATAGAGTACTCAATCTGAGAACTCAGAGGGAAGAAGATAGCATCCATGTCAAATTCAATGAAGGAGAGCTTGAAAGTATTCCAGAAATCAACGATGATCCATTCTCCAGTCATGATCTACTTCCAGCTTCTCTTCCCAGTCCTCAAGCGCAACCTTCTATCCCTTCTTCAGGTATGGAAAGTGACGATGATGATGGTGGAAGATGCGCTTCTCAGCCCTTGGCCACAGAAGCCTGCATTCCCAGTGAAGAAGCAACTCCAGAGGACAACACTCAGAATGAAGCTCATGAAAGTGGCCCATCCATTGACGCTCTTGCTCCTCCTTCACCTCTTTCTCCAGGTCAGGTAACTCCCTCTGTTACTTCTTCTACCCCTTCTAGCTCTCAAGCGGGACCTAGCAATGGTGAAGCGCAACCTGGAAGTCCTCAAGCGGGACCCAGTGGCCTTTCTGGTGGTAGTGCAAGTTTTTCCAAAACCACAACGATGAAGCTACCAGACAATACAGAGGTCACCGTGCGCGATTATCAACAGATGAACTCTCATCCAGTTTCTGCGATCATATCTCAGTATGAAAAAGGTACCCAGACTCGCTCTAACGTTCGTAACATGCTTGCTTGTAATGCTTTTGTTTCTTTACAGGAACCCAAGTCAATACAAGTTGCGCTTCAAGATCCAGATTGGATAATAGCCATGCAAGAAGAGTTAGAGGAGTTCAAGCGCAACCAAGTTTGGCGTCTAGTACCCCGGCCAGGTGATAGAAGCATTATTGGTACGCGCTGGGTATACAGAAATAAGCTGGATGACAGTGGAGTGGTGGTACGAAACAAACCCGTCTTGTTGCACAGGGATATAATCAACAAGAGGGCATTGACTACGATGAAACGTACGCACCAGTAGCTCGTCTAGAGGCAATTCGACTGTTGATAGCTTACGCAGCGCACAAAGGATTCAAGCTATTTCAAATGGATGTGAAGACAGCCTTCCTCAATGGTAAGCTTAATGAGGAGGTCTATGTCAAGCAACCACCAGGATTTGAAGATCCAGATTATCCAGACCACGTGTACTTTCTTAACAAAGCGTTATATGGACTAAAGCAAGCTCCTCGCGCTTGGTATGACTGTCTATCTAAGTACTTGCTGGCAAATGACTACAAGAGAGGTTTGGTGGATAAAACCCTCTTCATAAGGGAAGTAAAAGGTGATATTCTCATTGTTCAAATTTATGTTGATGATATTATATTTGGTTCTACTAACTTGCAGCTAGTAGAAGACTTTAAGAACACCATGAGCCTCAAGTTCAGCATGAGCATGATTGGTGAGCTCAAGTATTTTCTAGGGCTTCAAGTCAACCAAATGAATGAAGGCATTGAGATTCACCAGCAGAAATACATCAAAGAGTTGCTTAAGAAGTATCAAATGGAGAACTCTAAACCTTGTCCTACTCCTCTCTCCACTACTACAAAATTGGACAAAGATCTAATGGCTGAGAAGGTAGATGAAACCATGTATCGAGGTATGATAGGTTCTCTAATGTATTTAACTGCTTCACGTCCCGATATCGTTTTTGCCGTTAGTGTATGCGCTCGATCACAGTCAGACCCTCGCGCTTCTCACCTTGCTCATGTAAAGCGCATCTTCAGGTATTTGAAAGGGTCTGACGATCTTTGCCTTTGGTACTCCAAAGGGGGCGGTCTTTCTCTTGTTGGCTATACCGATGCAGATTATGCAGGTTACTTGGCTGATAGAAAGAGCACTAGTGGTATGGCACAGTTCCTTGGCCCCTGCTTAGTCTCCTGGGATCCAAGAAACAAAACTGCACAGCGCTTTCAACGACTGAGGCCGAATACATAGCTGCAGCGCAATGTTGCGCTCAAGTGTTGTGGATAAAGCAACAGCTCGTTGACTATGGTATTACTCTTGACACTATATCCATATTTTGTGATAATACTAGCGCTATATGTGTTTCGAAGAATCCTGTCCATTATACAAGAACGAAGCACATTGACGTAAGACATCACTTTCTACGAGACCATGTGGAGCGCAAGCATATTGAGCTTATTCATGTATCTTCAGAAGGGCAATTGGCAGATATCTTCACTAAGGCACTTAATCGTCAGGTATTCTTACACCTCAGGGTTCAGCTTGGTCTTATTCGACTCCATTAGCTTCGAGGCAATGGCACTGTAAGTATTCCTCTATTTGACTAGAACTAGCGAGCTTAGTATCAACGTACGAACTATGGTCGCTTGCGCTTGATAGCTTTGAGTCTTCATGCTTTTGATTGATCATTGAAATGAATTAGTATTGAACTTGTCTGACTTGTTTGGCTCGATTTGATATAATTCTAATCCATGCATGCTCTTATTTGCCAAAACGTGACAATGGTGATCGTCTTCTACCCATATTACATGCCTAAGAAATGATCCATTGCATAGGTGTCCCTAGCCTGACTAGATGTAACGCTTCTCTCGTCCTTTATTGAGCTCTACATTAGAGAAGTATTCATTTGGTGACATAAAGCCTCAATTACCATACTACATGTATATGCACATACGTCCACATCAACTTGAGTGATTGAATGCTCTAATGTCCCCTATATGAAATGTGCATCTTCCTATTCATGAATTTCTTTACATTGTAGTTTGAAAATTGAACTGGACATCACACTCTTACGTCTACTCATCTCAATCAGTGTTATGCTTCTTCGGTTTAACAAAGATCCAGCATGTGCTTCAGTGTTACGTCTACTCAGAGGTGGTTCAGCATGCGCTTCAGTATTCCGCGCATGTAAGTTTTCAGTGCATCGCTTTAAGGCTGACAAAGCAGTCCAGCGGGTTTGGTCGGCTGTACAAAAAGAATTGGCCAGCTGGTGCAACTGCGCTCAAGAAGACCGTGTTTGGCCCCAATATGCCAAAAGGTACGCTCACAGTTGATCTGCTTTACTCTTCTAAACGCTTATTCCACCACTTCATCACCATCACGCCACGCAAGTATGTTCGTGATAAAGACGTCATTATTGCCATCTTGTTGCCCAAGACTGAGGAGAAACCCCACTCTAGCTCGCGCTCCGAGCTGAGCCCTCCGCCGACTTATCTGTTATAGTTGCTTCAATGAAAGCGCATCAGGAGAGGGTCGAAAAGCGTCTTGGAGAAATGGTGGAAATTATGTCTTCAATGCTGAAGCTAGTTCAGGAGAAGTTTAACGAAGAACGGGGTGGTAGCCCATGAGTTGTTGTGATGGTTGTGCTTTTAAAAGTGCATTAGCTGATTCTCTTTTTTCTCTGTACTCTGTTTATGTGATTTGTGAATTAGCTCGTTAGGTTTCCAGCTCCTCTTGTGGCAGTTTGTACTTGAAATGATACTTAAGTATGCTTTCGATTTTTATATCTCTGAGAGCCTTACTAACCTGACTTTTCCCTACTTAAGTTGCTCACTTTTCTCTCTTAAGCTTTGTTTGACGTCTTAGCTAGCAAGCGCACTCTACTATCTTTCTTACCGTACGACTTTGCTTTGAATTTTTCGATGATGTCAAAAGGGGGAAAAACACAGGTAAATTCCTCTTTGATTAAGGGGGAAGTATGAGATCGTGCTTGAATTCAGGGGGAATTGAAAACTGGTATGGTTAAGTACCTTGGTAAGTTACTTTGATCCAATTCCGAATCTGAATACTTGATTAAATTGATATTATTGCCTTCATCTTAGTCACTTAAGAAAGTATTCATGAGCTTACCTGTTTACAGTTTGTCATCATCAAAAAGGGGGAAATTGTTAGTTGAGCTTTGATCATCTTGTTAAAGCTCAATCTATTTCTCTTTGTTTTGATGATAACAAACTAATATGTTTAATCTCTTAGTGTTTTTAAGCCTTCCAGGTCATTGTCATATTTGTAAGGATGCGCTTAAGTCACTTAGAGATGCGCTTGACTAGTCACAGTCGCGCTTAACACCAAGCGGAGAAAGTAAGTTTCGCAAACGGTGTTTAATAAATCCATTCAAGACCAAGAAGTAAGAGTGATCGAGCTTCGAGGGCGTAGAGACGCGCTTGAATGAAGTTGAAGGAAGTTGACCACGAGGTTCCGCTGAAGCTTAGGGTGTGCCAGAGCGCAGGAGAACAAATCTGCACGCTACGAAGGCTGGTAAAGTGGGAGAGTGCAAGTTGCGTGCACAGGAAGGTGCGAGAAGAACTTTACACTCTTTGAGACGCCACTCCAGGGATCGCCAGCGTGGCAAGAGTTTGTTAGAGCTTGAAGCACACGAATTGCTTATGTGGCGTGGATCAACACATGAAGAACAAAACCAAATCATTCCAAGCCGTTGATTAATTCTGGTGAAGCGATCAAGGCACACGGATTGATGAGGTGGCATTGTGTTTAGTCTTTGTTTGTTACACGGTTGAGTTATAGGGTTAGCTTCAGACTTGTGTATAAATAGAGTACTATTTCATTCACTACAGGTATTGCAAACGAAATATATTTCGTTTGTAATCAGAGAGTGTTGAGAGTGCCTTTGTTCTTCAGAGCTGAACTGAGAGTTTGTAGAGAGAGTGCTTACGAGTGAGCTTCTCGTGTTGAAGTTAGAGATTGTAATCACTTCTTAATCAATACAAGTGTAGTGGTGAGTTTTATCCCGAGTCAGGTAGTGACTTAGGGTTCTCACCGTTTGGAAATTCTTGTGTGTGCAAATATTGATGCGCTTTAACAACTTAAAGCGCGCTTTATTGTCTGTCTAACCTCTTCCGCACTTAAGGACTTTAGTAAATTCATTACTAATAGTTCATCATAGGTTAAGCGCAACCCAAGTATTCAAAGCGCAATTGAATCCTTGTTAAGCGCAACTAAGGCTTAATGAACCTTAGTGACAGAGAACAATAGCTGATCAAAACACGTGTTTTCTACTTTGGTAACGTGTTAAAACCAACACATAGTTTGCTAAGAACCTTTCCTTATAATTATTCACATCACATTTTTAGCATTTTCTAGTTTAGAAACCAAAAATCCCTATATTATAATCAAAGTGTTTAAATGAAATTCAAATAAGTTGATAGCCTCATGTGGGTTTTACCCTTGCATTCGCTATATTCTATTCAATAGGATTTAATTAGTTAGGTAATAAATTGGTGAGACATTAATTTTCTATTATTTGTGTAGCGTATTGTTTGTTTGCATTCCTAAATAACAGCTAGAAAACATGACGTTTATCAAATTGGCGTCGTTGCCAGGGAGGTAATAAATATCAACATAATTTTTTAGATTTCTTTTGAATATTTCATAGGCGTCAACTATTTAAATGGTTCATAGGCGTGAACATCTCATTGCGTCCATTATAAAAACTGAATGTGAATTTCATCGTCTCAGACAAGGATGCACTTGTGAACCAGGAGAAGGAATTGGTATAGATTTATTTCAAGCAAACAATCAAATAGCAGACACTTTGGAGGCATTGACAGCCCCTAACTTCGGATTTCCCACAAGAGCTCTAGCTCTACCGAACCTCCCAGTTGGCCAGAAGTTTGAATTGAAAACTGGGGTAGTACATATACTACCTAAATTCAGTGGCACAACGATAGAAAATCTCGTCCAGCACTTGGACTAATTTATTGAGGTCTGTGTCAACTTGCAACCTTTGGACATGGATGAGGAACAAACGAAGATGTGGTCCTTTTCATTTTCCTCAAGAATTCGGCAAAGGATTGGTACCACAAGTTGGTCCTGGAAAGTGTGAACTGGATCGACATGAAGAAGTTGTTTTGTCCAAATACTTCCCGGCCATCAAATCAAATGCACTTAAGATGCAAATCTGCAACATCGAGAAAGAGACCGAAGAATCTCTTTATATCTACCTGTAAGGCTTCAAGAAGCTTATCAAATGTTGTCCATATCACGGCTACCAGGACCATGACTTGGTCTTTCATGTACATGGCGATCTTCGAGAGGATGATCCCATAATGGTTAATGCTATGTGTCAAGGAAATATCTTGGGATTAACCTACACGGAAGCCATGAAGGTATTTGCAACTCTTGCGCATGACACGCAACAATTCACCTGGTGAGTCTCAATGAGGAGGAATGTGTCAAGTTCCACACAAGCCGGGCCAGATGAGATTGCTCTACTAAAAGAACAAATCAGGAGATTCAAGCTCGAGGCACGACACAGTAGGTGAAAGCTTGTGAGGCTTGTGGAGATGATCTACACCCCACGGATGCATGTCCGATTCCGAGAAGAAGTCAATGCTATTGGAATCTAATAAGGACTTCGTACAATAACCAAGTAACTCAAAATTGGAGGAACCACCCCAACTTCCGGTGGAATAGGACAGAAAATCAACTCAATTCACCGGTATGTCAACCTCATCAATCATACAACGATATTAATCGAGCTCTAGCTGCGAGCAACACAAATCTTCAAGGAGGATTCAAGAAAGTGGCCACATCAATTACGAAGACGAATGAATATGTGGGCACTCTTGAGAGACAAATAACTCAAATAACCGAAGTTGTTGGTAGGATTCAGCAGCAAATATAGGGTCGTCTCCCTTCACAAACGGAGAAGAACCCGGAAATAAGAAATGTAAGTCTCATGGCGTTGGGTAGGGATGTCATGAAGAGGAGGAAGAACCTGAGGAAAGTGAGGATTCAATTGGGAGCCTGGAGGAAATATTAAAGCAAGAGCAAAAACTAAATATCGGTAGCGACCGCCGAAGTCTAGAGGTAGATTTTGAAAACGTACAATCCCCGCTAAGCGACCGCCGCACACTTTGGAGCGGCCAGTTCCGAGAGCCCAACTCAAAATTCGGAGATCGCAACTCTCCCTTCGACGCCCGCTGCCGAGAGCACGATGAAAAGTCCCGATTTGATTTCGGCTACCACCGCACCAATTTCAACGCCGGCATCCGAGAGCCTTAGGAAGAACCACAGAAAGATTCCAGCGACCGCCGCAAAGACTCTTGCGACCACCATGAGTATATTGAGCTATTAGAGCGCGGATTCGGATACGAGTGAAAAGATCCGAACTACATTCACCAAGAAGTTGGAGAAGATCAAGATCTAGATTCTGGTGACCGCCGGTCTGCATTTGGCGCCTGCCGCAGGACAAAGAAGACAATCTTGAGGAACACTTTGGCTACAGCCGCACCGCACCCCTTTAAGCGGTTGTCGTCGTACTACAGTTTATTACTAGCTAGAATCGGAGCGATATAAGTGCCCTTCACCGGTTATGGTTCCAAAGTGAAGATTCAAACCATGAAGCACTTGAAAATTGGTGAAAATGGTGATTAATACTGATGATATCGGTTACAAGTGAGTTCTAGCTGGAGAGCATACGAATGCATTTAATCTATCTCCTATTTATATCTAAATCATTTCAGAGTTCACGTCCGTCCAACGTCGGCTCCACATCGTCCACTTTGTGGATAGCTCGGTCGAGACGGTTGTTTGTTGGGCAACGTCACTATTCTCTTTTAGTGTCTGCAACAACTATTTCTATTCCGATCCACATAAACAATGCAGCTCATACATCTTTCTCCCAAGCTTCACTGGGTCGGTCCATTTCTAAGCCCAACGGGCATCAAAACAACTATTAGGTAGCTAAATTAAACCAAAATTGAATTGGATGGCCAACTAAGAAAATTTTTAAATAGTAGAACAAAAAGAGAGGAAGAGATTGAAAAGAAATCAATCATTAGAATAACGGAAGTTCCGGAAGGGAATTATTTTTTATAAGATGCAGCAAGAAAGGGTTCACAATGGGAAGAAAATGGATGATGCCGTGGTGGGTCGATGAGCGACGAATGGCGGTGAAGTGGCTGACGTCTTAGTGGTTGTCGGCTAATGAGCGAGTCTTAAAATGCAATGTTTGTCTAGCAAACCTTAATTACTAGACACAAATTATTTGTGCAATGAAAGTAACCGAAACTTAATCTTCTCGAAGATCACTCTTTCCTCATGCATGATAGAAGCCTAAACATGTTGTGAGCTCGAACATGTTTCCAAATCCGGACCACTATAGACCAGACCAGAACCCGAAATTTCTCAAATACCTAGACTGAGAACTTGACAGAAATCAGACCGAATCTGGATTAGCCCGGAATTTTCCAGGCCGTCCGGTCCGTATTTCCGGTCCTGTCCTTTTCTTATACTCCTAGCTGAAAGAAAACACCTGAACACATGGTTCCAAGTTCCGACGTTGAAAGAGCTGGATTGCACTTCCACGTCCTACTTCAACGTCCATTTTTGTAAATTCGGACGAAATGCTACGTGATTGTGACCTACTATCAAGATTCAAGGATCACTGAACCACCCAACCTCCTCTTTCTTCTAAATATAAACCCGGGGAACCAGCCACGCCACCTGTCGTCATACGAGTCCACCGAACGGATAGTGAACTCGCACCCTCCCAATCACATCTCCCTCCGCTATTTTCTTCTCTACTTGGACACCCGCGCGCCTTTATAAACCTCCTTCCTTTCTTCTCTCCTATCGTTTCGCTCTCTCTTTGTCCCTCTCTCTCCCCTCTCCACTCTGTCTGGAAATCAGTTTTTCTTTTCCAGAGAATTGGAAGTTTATCTTCTTATGATCTGCCTGGAACGATCGCGCACTTCGAAATTCGATCATGGAAGTGTTTTATTATGCGGTTTTCGGCGCGCTTGGAGCTGTGGTGTTTGCATTGGAGCTAAGTAAGAACAACAAGGATCAGGTCAACACTCCCCCCGCCTTCAACTCTTTCAGGAACAATTACCTACTCGTTTACGCTCTTATGATGGGTTAGGATCTCACTCATTCTCGCCTTTTTTTCGTTTCGGGAAATTATTTAATACACAATCCGAAACCATTCCATATTTGATCTGATCTGCGATTCGTGATTGCGTTTGTGTCATTTTATGCTGATCATGTAATCCATTGTCTCTGTCTCGTTCGCATCTGGAGTTGTTACTAACGTGATTGACGCTGCGTTTGGCTTTGTCTGAATTTTTGATAATATTAACCTCCGAACATGACAACTTGAAATGTGGCGGTCCTGTAGCTACACATTGTGCTGTGTAGGGTGTGATTATGTCTTTCCTACTCCGATTTCCTGATTATATGTTTAGGAACTTGCATGTATATGTGTGTGACGGATAGAAATTGTTTTCAAACCATACAAAGTGATCTGATCTCAATTTCTTAATCAAGGAAACCACTTAGTTCCAGATTCTAGCGTTGATGTGGAAATTTGTGCTCATAGATAGAGCTTTACTTTCCCAATCCCACTACTCGGCATTGTATAATTTTCAGTTATCTAACACTTCACGGTAATGATATGGCCTTTGGTGAGGGTTTATATTGTCTTAGGTTTCTCGTTGTCCATTTGATACTGATATTGTAAAAAGGTGCTGCTGAAAGACTTGCTGCCATTTCCCTCCATATGAGGTGGATTTAGACTAACGGTCTATATTAATAAACATGCTAACTCTCTGTTACCTTACTGTTAGGTTTATGTCAGTTGAAAGAAGTAGAGCTATTTATAAAGAGCAACAAAGTATTGTAAGCTCAAATATCGAACTCTTGATTTAAGCATTATAATAATGTCCCATAAGTCAGGAATTAGGAGTGATTTCTTTGTACTAATATTCTTTTTCTCTTCCACTGGTTACTGTGGTCGTAAACTTCTTCCTATCAGACTAGAGAAATCTCAGTTACTTGCTGAGTCATTAGCAATGATTTTGAGCTCAAACTGGAGTTTGATGTTTTGTTTTTCCATTTTTATTAATTTCTTGTCCACGTGGAGACAGCTGGTGACTGGTTGCAAGGACCATATGTGTACTATCTCTATGAAACTTATGGGTATGGAAAAGGAGATATTGGACAGCTCTTTATAGCTGGTTTTGGCTCCTCCATGCTGTTTGGAACAATTGTTGGATCTCTGGCTGACAAACAGTATGAACTCCTGGTCTGTTAAACAATTGATAACCTTTCCTTGTTTAATTCGAATCAATAATTTTTCCCCTTGTAAATTCAGGGGTCGGAAGAGAGCTTCTGTTACGTACTGCATCACCTATATCCTGAGTTGCTTTACTAAGCATTTTCCAAACTACAAAGTTCTGATTCTAGGAAGAGTTCTTGGAGGCGTTGCTACCTCTCTTCTTTCTCTGCATTTGAGTCATGGCTGGTGGCAGAACACAATAAGGTGCAGAAATGAAATTTTGTAGACAAATTTATTTTTCTTAAGATATATGATCCTTGCCCGAGTACTGCTAAATGTACTTCCACTATCTTGTCAATTTCTAATTATATATTTCGTGTTTGATTGAAACCTTTTTTGTACCATACACGTATAATTCTCTGATAAGTTTGCATCTTCTTGTATATTCATATCTGCAGAGAGGATTCGAGCAGCAGTGGCTTTCTTTAACATTCTCAAAGGCAATATTTCTTGGAAATGGCCTTGTTGCTATACTTGCTGGGCTGTTTGGTAATGTCTTGGTGGATTCATTTGAGCTTGGTGCTGTTGCTCCATTCGATGCTGCTGCTTGCTTTCTCGCTATTGGCATGGTAGTAATCTTATCAACATGGACCGAAAACTATGGAGATCCGTCTGAGAACAAAGATCTGTTGAGTCAGTTTAAAGGAGCTGCTATAGCAATAGCCTCTGGTAATTTCTTGCCGATATGTTTGCTCTAAATTCTCTGC
Organism: Phyllobates terribilis; assembly: GCF_046119375.1. NCBI lineage: Eukaryota > Metazoa > Chordata > Amphibia > Anura > Dendrobatidae > Phyllobates > Phyllobates terribilis. The sequence goes on along the minus strand of NW_027367911.1, from coordinate 18,462 downwards.
GCCTTACTTCAGTAAAAATTTGACAAGTTTAGCTTTGATCCCTTTTTAGGATTTGTTTGGTAATGTCCTTATACAAGACTTCATCACAAATAAATATTTATCTTCTCATTTTTTCTTTTTTCCAATGTTTCACACATTCCAATTATTTAAAAATTACCCTCTTCGGGTACATATACTTGTCATTAGACAAAATTTCAGACAAATCAAGGTAGAATTTTCTTTTTCTAAATACACCTGCTAAATTGTCATTGAAAATGTAAAAAAACAATATCTAGAGAAATAAAGTAGCTTTAATATATTTGGTGAAACAAGGAAAAATTGGTAAAATGACATGGATCTAGACCTGGCAAAAATCGACCCGACCCGACCCGCTTCTGGGTCATATAAACACCGACCTGTTTTTACATGAACCCGATTTTGACCCGAACCGATGACCCGAGAAATTTTGGGTCAGAGTATGACCCGACCTGTTGGTCAAGAATATAAGCATAAAATATATATAATTAATTTTAAATTATTATTTTATTATTATTTTATTAAATAAATAATTTTCTTTTTTAAAAAATAAATTTTTTATTACTTTTTTGAAAGAAAAAAGTGGGGAAAAATTCTACATCAACCGACCTGTTAACCCGACCCGACATTAAACCTGTTATAACTTGACATGTTCTAACCCGGTAAAAGTTTGACCTGAAATGACCCGACCCGAAATGACCCGTACCCGAAACTCTCCAACCCGAACCCGACCTGACCGACCCGATTGCCAGGTCTACATGGATCTGTATCCAACAAAATTGCCCTAAGTTACATATATTTGTATCCGGAGGAGGTATTTTTCAAGAAAAAGTACAAAATATCCTTATGAAGTCTTTATAAATACATTGTCAAACAAACCCTTAATTGAATTGTAACATATTTTGTATTTTAGTAAGTTTGTGTGCGAGATTCTGAGAGTTCCTTTAGTGACAAGAAGAGTTCTTTTAACCTCTACTTCCTCTTTCTCCTTGTTGTGTATGCTCTCACTGTGTCACAAGTCACAACTGATTATTGTTTTTCCTTCTCTCTTGTTGTACAGATGAGAAAATAGCTCTGCTGGGAGCAATCCAGTCCTTATTCGAGGGTTCAATGTATACATTTGTGTTCCTTTGGACCCCTGCACTGAGTCCAAACGATGAGGAAATTCCTCACGGTTTCATCTTCGCAACATTCATGTTGGCTTCAATGCTTGGAAGCTCCATTGCTTCAAGGCTTCTCGCTCGCTCATCACCCAAAGTTGAATCCTACATGCAAATTGTTTTCTCAGTCTCTTCTGCCTCACTCATGCTGCCTATCTTAACAAGTGTAAGTACCGTTCTTCTCTTCCTCTCTACGCATTAATTAATTCGGTTTTGTTATTATATTGATGCAAGTGTGATGGAACAGTTTCTTGTAGTACCCACTCCAGCAAAAGGAGCCGGCATATCATTCACAGGCTGCATACAGCTTCTTGGATTTTGTATCTTTGAGGCTTGTGTAGGCTTATTCTGGCCTTCCATTATGAAGATGAGATCGCAATACATACCGGAAGAGGCTAGAAGCACCATTATGAACTTCTTCCGCATTCCACTCAATGTCTTTGTTTGTGTTGTGCTGTATAATGTAAGTGACACTCAATTCAGCTTGTGGCCTAGTTATAGGGATGGGCAAAATAACCGTACCGAATAACCGCAAAACTGGCATTTTGGTTAACCGGATATTCGGCTAGCCAATAACTGTTAACCGGTATAATCAGTTAGTCAATAACGGTTATCCGAATATTCGGTTCACCTAACAAAAACCAAATTAACTGAAATATTTTCAAAACCAAAATTATTAATATAATTGTATTATTTTTATATCCGAAGTCAAAGTTTCTTTGATTTTGGTTAACCGAACATATTACGGTTAACCGCTATCGATTAACCAGTCATAGCGGTTAATCAACCCCGGTTAAATGTAATATTCGGTTAACTGAATATCGGTTAACCAACCGTGCCCACCCCTACCTAGTATATAGAGATGGATCTGGTTGAACCGGCGGTTCAAGGTTCACATTAACCTTGAACCTAATCCTGAACTGATAAACCCTTGAACCGGCAGTTTCGGTTCCAGGTGGCTGGTTCGGCCGGTTCAGACCTTTACAAGTTTTTTTTAAAAAAACTATATTGAAAGATTGAAATAACCCTTGATCTGGCGGTTCCAACCCTTGAACTAACGATTTCGAACATCAAGGTTCGAAAAATAAAAAATAGTTGAACGGGCTGTTCAAGGTTCAAGAAAAGCTTGAACCAGAACGTGGAACTTATTAGGCATGTACCGGCGGTTTAGGTTCAAGTTCAGGGTTTGGCCGGTTTTTAAACCGACGGTTCCGGTCCGGTTCGACCGGTTCAGATTCCAGAGTGTCATCTCTACCAGTATATATATATATATAAATAGATAAGATCTTCAGGAGGAATTCAACATTTTTTTGCTTCTCACTTTTTGTTGGAGGACTCCATCTTCTTACCCAATTCCTTATAATTTGTTTTACACAGTCATTTCTGTCATTATGTGGCTCTCTTGGCTTTGCAGGTTAGCGCTTTCCCAATGACAGTAATGTTTGGAATGTGTTCCATCTTCCTCTTCGTAGCATTCATACTTCAGAGGCGACTCATGGTGCTAGCTGACAAGATAAGTAAGTCACTAATCAAAAACTCCCAAACGAGTCTTAAGCTAGCTTTTACTTCTTAAACCTGTATTTACTGAATTGGTTGGACGTTTAACAGAGATGGAGGATATTGAACTGAAGGATTCTGAAGCTGAACCCTTGAACGCTTGATTAGCCGTTTGCTTGGTGTTCAACGCATTAAGCTGTGTGTAGTTACTGTTCGTTAGCTACAGTTGGAAATTAAGTGAAGCATCAACCAATTTTTCAAGACACAGATATAGTTTTCCTATTCTACTTCATTTATGCTTTTGGAGTTCCACTTTTACTCGCATGAATTTTTTGTGTAGACAACTCATCCACTACAAGCTCAGCAGGGTGAAAGTATTTTCCACTGCTCACTCATTATAATTTTTGGGCTTACGATTACAATTGGATGACCTCACTATATGAATTTCATAGCTATTCTTCAATTATTTCTGAAGGGTGCATTCACCTAAATCTATTATAATATTATTATTTATTATAATGGAGTTTTCTAGAATAATGTTATTCGGCTAACATATATTATAATGACATTATTTTATTTTATTTCAATTTTTTGACATGCATTTCAAAATTTAAAAATACTTATTTTAAAAAATTTCATTATAATTGATAATGTGATTTGGATAAACGCAGCATTTAATGTTGTATGGTTACCGCATGAACGCCTGACAGAGCACGCATGAATCTTTTGAGACTTTTGGATGTATTTTTTATCATGGATGCTGCGTACGAAATGAGACACACGGGTGAATAGTAAATAATATCCTATACAAGCTTGTTTGAATGCGTTGGTGTTAAATTTTTTGGTAAGGAAGAGGAGCAGAGTCTCCGTACACGTTAATTAAAATAAATTGGGCTTCAACAAAATCAAACGGGGTGTACCGTTTCCCCTAATGTCTTCCAACTGAACATCCAGAACAGGCTTTGGTGACCTAAGAAGAACGAAAAATCGAAGCAAAAATCAAAAGCCCGAGAGGCCAACAGGTCTGCCATCCTGTTGACTTCCCCCGTAAACATGTCGACTTAGAAGTGAATCATTCCAAATTCATGAATTAGGTTACAGAGAGTGTTGAAGGATTCGAAGTGAATCATTCCAAATTCATGAATTAGGTTACAAAGAGGGTGAAGGATCTCTATTGACCTGGTTCGAGGACGATAATCTCGGCTGACTTGGGGTGACGGGAGCAAACAACGATCTCAGTTGAGGAGGACAAGGATTGACGTTCTCGGTCTGAGTTCAACAAGGAACTGGCTAGAGTCGAACAAGGGAGAGGAAGACGAAGAAGCACGAGTTCAATAATGGAGATTGAGAACGAAGGTGAGAAGGAAAATGAAGCAGTGAGAATGAAGAACATTGAGGAACGAGAATGAAGAGGAGCAATTCAATGGCATCGGGATGTAATTTTGCCTACTTGATCAATAAGACACGTTAACAAAACAGAGATAAGTTACAAAAGCTAGGAATTATAGCTTTTTTTGTCTTACTTCGGTTTTTTTAAGACACTTTAAGTCACAATAAGACATTAATAAGACACGGTATATTGAACGGATTTTCTATAATTTAATACACTATGACATTTTGTTTTTGAAATAAGTTACATAAGTCATAATAAGACACATACCAAACGGACCCTTGGTGTGGATTGGAGTTAGGTAATTTTGGGAGGACAAACCGGCTCCTCTCGTAGGGCTGACTCCCTAGATGTTATGTTGTTGAGGGACGACTCCTTGTCAGCCAGTCTTGATATTGTGTTTTGATTATCCTCTCGAACTCTTTTTTGTCTTCTTCGCAAACTCTTGAGCTCCCGAGTACCCGCTAAATCAAGCCCAGAGGATGTTGTCTTATGGATTTGACTCTTAGATGCTCAAGTTAGGACTCTTATAAATCAGAAGGGGAAAAGTTCGAGAAGATCTAAGTAGTAAAGTCTGATAGGTTAAGTGGGGGGGGGGGAGTTGAGAGCTAGCGGATTTTGAAAGATTTTGGTAACCTTAGACTCGACTCATGTCAAATCTCATTATGTAACATAGGAGAGAGAAGAGAGCTCTCAATTGCCGAAAATAGTTCTGTGGAAAAAGATCCATTTCACTTCGTTAATTGTGCGTTGTTTATATTACAGTATATATGGTCCTCTCTTTCAACCAATCGACCATGCTCTATTTTACTCTTTTTAATTCCCTTTTCTTCTCATGGGCTTTTGGCATTAGTGGACCTCAAAAGAGAAAAAAAACTATAAGTAAACCCGGTCCAACATCTAGCCTCACAAACCCTTATTCTCCCTCTTGAATTAGGCTTGTCAAGAGGTTGAGGTTCGCAAAGTACATAGAGTAATGTCACATCCCTTCGTGTAGGTCTATCTTCTTCACTTCTCGTGAAGCTTTGACTCTTCATGCAATTTTCTTATTTACACTTGTTTTTTAAGTTTGATGCTTCTTTCTCTACACACCTCTTTATAAAAAAAAATTGCCACATGTCATTCCAAGATTTGTTGCCTCTTATGCGTCCTCTCTATGCTATAAATATAACCTTGAACCCCTCAAATTCTAGTTACTGTTTTCTTCAATTTCATTTTTCTCTCTTTACCCTCCGACGGACCAACTTTACTGACAGACTTCGATGATTTTCTCTCTCTTATTTGACCTTCACCAAGCTATCGACTTTCCAACGCTCCTAATTCAGCAAACATGGTTGTTAAGATTTCCTTCCCTCTTGTATAATGAAATTTTCTTTCCTCCATTTCAGGGTTATATGGGTTTTTGTTGTAATGAGTTTGATTTTGTTAACTATTCTGTCGGGCAACGCTATGGTGGAGGTGAGTCAATTTGACTCTGACGAGTCTCTTTGACTTTCTCGGAGTTTGATTTCGCAATCGCTGCCCCAATCCTCCGCGTCGCCTATTCTTATTCTTTCTCCCATTTATCGCATTCGGCGATGATGCCTTCAATGCTTTTTCCACCTTTCTGGTTCTCGTAACGTTTTATTTTCTTACAAAAATTAGGCGCCGCTTTGACGTGAAGTTAAGCGTCACTGTTCATGATGTCAAATCAACTTCTTACCCTATCTCCCCTTTTCTTCCCTTGTTCTTTTGTCCTTTGTAACTTTTTTGTACACTTTTGTCATTTTTCTTATGCTTTATTCATCTTTACCCCTTCACAAAGTCTAGACTTGTTTATATCCCGGAAAATCGACGTCTCTTCCTGTTATACTTGTACAGACTCTTCTCCAAGTATTTTCTATGGTGAATTCCCATGAGCATCTTCGGAAAGTGAATATCGTGTAGGGTTTCCTGAGGTAATTGTGCCTTCTACCTCAGGCCTCGAGTGAGTTTATGAGGAGGTTCCCAAGGCTGTTCACGAGGCCCCTACATCTTTTGAGCTTTCTCCTCTCCCTAATATCCACCCTTTAATTTTGTTGATCTTGACGGATGCGTTATTTATTATACCACTTAACCATGATTAGCTTCATTAATCTTCATTTGGCACGGGAAATCGAAGTGCGATCATGATGAGCATGCAAAACCAGTAAAGATAGATGTCAATAAAAGATCGTGTCAGATGCGCTGAGGGGACAATGTGCGTGGATACCTTCGGGGTATGGGATGTTCATTGTTTATCACTTGCGCGGGATCTTGGAGAGACATGCGGTGAAGAGCTTGGCAGTGATGGGTGAAGACCATGTTGGCTTTCTGCGCATTAATTAGTTGAAAAATCAGCTCATGTTTGGCCACCTCATGGTCCGTCTTTTCCTTCGGTCCAATGGAAGACAACAAGTGGCTAGCCATGTGTCATCCAATTTCTATAACATCAACACGTAGACGTAGCAGCTCACTCATCTCAAGCCAATCAAGCCTTCTATATATAGCTCGCCCTCTTCAAAGAATATGGGGGGTTTAGGAAGGCCAAAAGGCTTACAAACTTCCCAATCAACATGGAGCTTCTCGTTAATTAAGATTACTATCTTTGTAATCATTTTCTTATTTTACAAGATACATTAACCTCGCTTGCAAATTCATCATACTTATCTCAATAAAGGTAGACCAATCAAGGTTTTGGCATATCTTGTCTCGGTGATACGGGGATTATCCCGAAGAAAATGGATCTAGGATACGAGTCTCACAAAAACCAAGAATTCGGATTAGTAATCATGAAGACGGACTCAGACCAATAAAAACGACGACAAGAACCCCCCAATTGAATGGACGCTTCAGACCCATGCCGCACAACTTATTAGTCCAAATCTTCTTAAGGCAAAAGTGTTGGATAGTTCGGACTTGGACCGATAGGAACGACGACAAGAACCCCCCAATTAAATGGGAACGCTAGACCCTTGCTACACGACTTACCAACCTTGGTCTTCTATAACTCTACACAACCTAGAATCATTGACGAACAAGGAGCATAGAGAGTTTGCCTTGGCTGGCCTAATTTACCCATCCTATGAAGAACTGACACAGATGACACATTTCAAATCTCATTATATAACATAGGAGAGAGAAGAGAGCTCTCAATTTCCGAAAATAGTTCTGAGGAAAAAGATCCATTTCACTTTGTTACTGTGCGTTGTTTATATTACAGTATATATGGTCCTCTTTTCACCCAATCAACCATGATCCATTTTGCTCTTTTTAATTCGATTTTCTTTTCATGGGCTTTTGGCATTAATGGACCTCAAAGAGAGAAAAAACTATAAGTAAACCCGGTCCAACATCCAGCCTCACAAACCCTTATTCTCCCTCTTGAATTAGGCTTGTCAAGAGATTGAGGTTCGCAAAGTACACAGAGTAATGTCACATCCCTTCGTGTAGGTCTATCTTCTTCACTTATCTTGAAGCTTTGACTCTTCATGCAAATTGTATTATTTAATACGTTTTTTTTATATAAGTTTGACGCTTCTTTCTCTACACACCTCTTTATAATCTTTTGCCATGTGTCATTCCAAGATTTTATCCTCTTCTGCGTCCTCTCTATGCTATAAATATAACCTTGATGTCAAAAACACGTGTTTGATCAGCTACTGTTCACTGTCACTAAGGTTCATTAAGCCTTAGTTGCGCTTAACAAGAAGTCAATTGCGCTTTGAATACTTGGGATGCGCTTAACCTATGAAGAACTATTAGTAATGAGCTTACTAAAGTCCTTAAGTGCGGAAGAGGTTAGACAGACAATTGAGCGCGCTTTAAGTTGTTAAAGCGCACTTATATTTGCACACACAAGAATTTCCAAACGGTGAGAACCCTAAGTCACTAGCTGACTCGGGATAAAACTCACCACTACACTTGTATTGATTAAGAAAAGGATTAAAATCTCTCGCTTCAACACTTGAAGCTCACTCGTAAGTTTCTCTTTACAATACTTGGAATTCAGCTCTGAAGAACAAATGAAGGCACTCTCAACACTCTCTGATTACAAACCAGTATATCTCTTAAGCTCTCTCTAACTTCCTATATTCTCTGTTTGTAATACATAGAGTGAATGCAACAGTACTCTATTTATACACAACCCTTAAGCTAAACCTCTAACTTAATTCGTGTAACAAACAAAGGACTAGGCACAATGCCACCTCATCAATCCGTGTGCCTTGATCACTTCACCAGAATAAATCAACGGCCTGGAGTGAATTGGTTTTGTTCTTCATGTGTTGATCCACGCCACATAAGCAATCCGTGTGCTTGAAGCTCTAACAAAACCTGCCACGCTGGCGATCCATGGAGTAGCGTCTCAAAGAGTGAGAAGTTCTTCTCGCACCTTCATGTGCACGCAACTTGCACTCTCCCGCTTTACCAGCCTTCTTAGCGTGTTGGCTTTGTTCTTCTGCGCTCTGGAACACCCTAAGCTACGGTGGAACCTCGTGGTCAACCTTCTTCATCTTCATTCAAGCGCGTCTCTACGCCCTCGAAGCTCGATCACTCTTACTTCTTGGTCTTGAATGGATTTATTAAACACCATTTGCGAAACTTACTTTCTCTGCTTGGTATTAAGCGCGACTGAGACCAGTCAAGCGCATCTCTAAGTGACTTAAGCGCATCCTTACAAATATGGCAATAACCTGGAAGGCTTAAAAACACTAAGAGATTAAACATATTAGTTTGTTATCATCAAAACAAAGAGAAATAGATTAAGCTTTAACAAGACGATTAAAGCTCAACTAACAATTTCCCCCTTTTTGATGATGACAAACTGTAAACAGGTAAGCTCATGAATACTTTCTTAAGTGACTAAAATGAAGACAATAATATCAATTTAATCAAGTATTCAGATTCGGAATTGGATCAAAGTATCTTACCAAGTACTTAACCATACCAGTTTTCAATCCCCCCTGAATTCAAGCACGATCTCATACTTCCCCCTTAATCAAAGAGGAATGTACCTGTGTTTTTCTTCCTTTTGACATCATCGAAAAATATGAAGCAGAGTCATACTGTAAGAAAAATAGTAGAGTGCGCTTGCTAGCTAAGACTTCAGACAAAGCTAGATAGAGGACACTAAGCAACTTAAGTAAAGAAAAGTCATGTCAGTGAAGCTCTCAGAGATATAAAAGTCAAAAAACATACTTCATTATATTGTTCAAAAAAAACTGCCACAAAGAAGGGAAGGAACCTTAACGAGCTAATTCACAAAAACTTTTAACAAAGTAGAGAGAGAAAAGAAAGTCAGCAAATGCGCTTACAAGCGCAACCATCACAACCGTTTACAAACTACCACCCTTATCAGCATCAAACTTCTCCTGGACCATCTTCACCATTGTAGACATCAGTTCAACCATTTCCCGAAGATGCTTTTCAACCCTGTCCTGATGAGCCTCCATCGATGCCACAATCACTAACAAGTCAGCAGAACTGGAAGAGGCTCGAGCGCGCGGACTCAGCTCAGAGCGCGAGCTAGAATGGAGCTTCTCTTCAGTTTTAGGTAAGAGAATGGAAACAATGGCATCGGTTGTAAGAAAGTGGAGCAGGCATAATCAAGGAGAAAGTATCGTATAGAACGTCGGCACGGAGCATCTTGCAGATTAAGTGCGGGAAAGGTAATGGACCAGATGTAGCAGCGCGACACAACACCAGATGACTCATCATTAGCTGAGCGGTATTGACAACTTGATTGGAGATAACGGCAGCCATAATACAGTAATCAGCGATAGTCACCTTGTCACGGTCGTAGTCACGAGGCGTGATGTTGGTGATGATGAAGTGATGCAGAAGGCGCTTGGTTGGTCAAAGCATGTCCACCGTAAGCGCACCTTTAGGCACATTAGATCCGAAAACTACCTTTTTTAAGCGCAGTTGCACCGGCCGGCCAGTTCTTCTTATAAAGCCGTCCGAAGCCACTGGACTGCTCGGTTAATTATAGCCGTTGCACTGAAAAGAGCCGATACATCACAAAAGCGGCATAATGATTTGACAAATAGTTGTTTCTTCAAAGTTAAGCAAACCCAACTCGGAAGGAAATCCACCCAGATGCACTGCAAAGCGCGATAGACTGCAACACTGAAATGCGCTAGAGACTGAAGCGCAAGCTGAACCAACTCTGAATAATAATACTGAAGAAGCACAACACTGATTGAGATGAGTAGATGTAAGAGTGTGATGTCCAGTTCAATTCTCAAACTACAATGTAAAGCAATTCATGAATAGGAAGATGCACATTTCATATAGGGGACATTAGAGCATTCAATCACTCAAGTTGATGTGGAAGTATGTGCATATATATATGTAGCATGGTAATTGGGCTTTATGTAACCAAATGAATACTTCTCCAATGTAGAGCTCAATAAAGGACGAGAGAAGCGTTACATCTAGTCAGGCTAAGGACACTTATGCAATGGATCATTTCTTAGGCATGTAATATGGGTAGAAGACGATCACCATTGTCACGTTTTGGCAAAGAAGAGCATGCATGGACTAGGATTATATCAAACGAGCCAAACAAGTCAGACAAATTCAATACTAATTCATTTCAATGAACAACTATAAAGCATGAAAGACTCAAAGCTATCAAGCGCCAAGTGACCATAGTTCGTACCTTGATACTAAGCTCCGCTAGTTCTAGTCAAATAGAGGAATACTTACAGTTCCATTGCCTCGAAGCTAATGGAGTCGAATAAGGCCAAGTTGAACCCTGAGATTTAAGATACCTGATGATTAAGTGCCTTAGTGAAGATATCTGCCAGTTGCCCTTCTGAAGATACGTGAATAAGCTCAATATTCTTGCGCTCCACATAATCACGCAGAAAGTGATGCCTTACATCAATGTGCTTCGTTCTTGTATGATGTACAGGGTTCTTCGACACATATATTGCGCTGGTATTATCACAAAAGATAGATATAGTGTCAAGAGTAATATCGTAGTCAACGAGCTGTTGCTTTATCCACAATACTTGAGCGCAACATTGCGCTGCAGCTATGTACTTGCCTCTGTCGTTGAAAGCGCAGTACAATTTTGTTTCTTGGATCCCCAGGAGACTAAGCAAGGGCCAAGGAACTGTGCCATACCACTAGTGCTCTTTCTATCAGCCAAGTAACCTGCATAATCTGCATCGGTATAGCCAACAAGAGAAAAGACCGCCCCCTTTGGAATACCAAAGGCAAAGATCATCAGACCGTTTCAAATACCTGAAGATGCGGTTTACATGAGAAAGGTGAGAAGCGCGAGGGTCTGACTGTGATCGAGCGCATACACTAACGACAAAAACAATATCAGGACGTGAAGCAGTTAAATACATTAGAGAACCTATCATACCTCGATACATGGTTTCATCTACCTTCTCATCCATTAAATCTTTGTCCAGTTTTGTAGTGGTTGAGAGGGGAGTAGGGCAGGGTTTGGAGTTCTCCATTTGATACTTCTTAAGGAGCTCTTTGATGTATTTCTTCTGGTGAATCTCAATGCCTTCATCCATTTGGTTTACTTGAAGCCCTAGAAAATACTTGAGCTCACCAATCATGCTCATACTGAACTTGAGGCTCATGGTGTCTTAAAGTCTTCTACAAGCTGCAAGTTAGTAGAACCAAATATAATATCATCAACGTAAATTTGAACAATGAGAATATCACCTTTCACTTCCCTTATGAAGAGGGTTTGTCCACCAAACCTCTCTTGTAGTCATTTGCCAACAAGTACTTAGATAGACAGTCATACCAAGCGCGAGGGGCTTGCTTCAGTCCATAGAGCGCTTTGTCTAGAAATTACACGTGGTATGGATAAGCTGGATCTTCAAATCCTGGTGGTGCTTGACATAGACCTCCTCATTAAGCTTACCATTGAGGAAGGATGTCTTCACATCCATTTGAAATAGCTTGAATCCTTTGTGCACTGCATAGGCTATCAACAGTCGAATTGCCTCAAGTCGAGCTATTGGTGCGTACGTTTCATCGTAGTCAATGCCCTCTTGTTGATTGTAACCTTGTGCAACAAGACGCGCTTTGTTTCGCACCACCACTCCACTATCATCCAGCTTGTTTCTGAATACCCAGCGCGTCCCAATTATGCTTCTATCACCTGGCCGGGGTACTAGACGCCAAACTTGGTTGCGCTTGAACTCCTCTAACTCTTCTTGCATGGCTATTATCCAATCTGGATCTTGAAGCGCAACTTGTATGGACTTGGGTTCTTGTAAAGAAACAAAAGCACTACAAGCAAGCAGATTACGAACGTTAGAGCGAGTCTGGGTACCTTTTTCATACTGAGATATGATCGCAGAAACTGGATGTGAGTTCATCTGTTGATAATCGCGCACGGTGACCTCTGTATTGTCTGGTAGCTTCATCGTTGTGGTTTTGGACAAGATTTCACTACCACCAGAAAGGCCACTGGGTCCCGCTTGAGGACTTCCAGGTTGCACTTCACCATTGCTAGGCCCCGCTTGAGAGCTAGAAGGAGGAGCAGAAGTAACAGAGGAAGTTACCTGACCTGGAGAAAGAGGTGAAGGAGGAGCTAGAACTTCAATGGATGGGTCCACTTCCATGATCTTCATTCTGAGTGTTGTCCTCTGGAGTTGCTTCTTCACTGGGAATGCAAGCTTCTGTGGCCAAGGGCTGAGAAGCGCATCTTCCACCATCATCATCGTCACTTTCCATACCTGAAGAAAGGATAGAAGGTTGCGCTTGAGGACTGGTAGGAGAAGCTGGAGGTAGATCATGGCTAGATAATGGATCATCGTTGATTTCTGATACACTTTCGAGCTCTCCTTCATCAAATTCACATGGATGCTATCTTCTTCCCTCTGAGTTCTCAGGTTGAGAACTCTATATCCTTGACTAGTAGGTGCATATCCAAGGAAGATAGCCTCATCGTTCCTAGCATCAAATTTACCCAAGAGTTCTCTCCCATTGTTATTGACGTAGCACTTGCAACCAAACACCCTTAGGTGAGAGATATTTGGTGTACGTCCTTTAAGCAGTTCATAGGGAGTTTTCTCAAGAATTGGCCTTTTAAGAAGGCACGGTTAGTTATATAACATGCAGTGCTCACAGCTTGAGCCCAATAGTGTGAAGCGGACACCACTAGAGAGTAGCATTGTGCGTGCCATCTCTTGGAGTGTCCTATTCTTGCGCTCAACCACACCATTTTGCTCAGGGGTTCTAGGTGTAGAGAAGTTATGATATATACCCCTTTCCTCACAAAATGATAGGAACGCACCATTCTTGGAACGAATTGAACAAAGGGGAGCCCTAGCTTCTTTTCCTAGTAAAAGCGCAAGAGCTTGAAACTTTGCAAAGGTTTCGCTCTTGTGTTTCAAGAAAAGAGTCCAGGTATAGCGAGAATAATCATCAACTATTACAAAAATATAGTGATTACCTCCTTTACTCTGCGTTCGTAGTGGTCCACATAGGTCCATGTGGAGAAGCTCAAGGGGAGCTTTAGTCTGCACTACCTTGATAGAGGGAAAGGAGCTACGAGTCGCTTTAGCTTTTGAGCAGTCTGAGCATGAAGTCATGGATTCACCTTGATGCGAGGAAGACCACGAACAAGATCTTTGGACTGTAGCTTGTTGAGTAGATGTAGACTTGCGTGTCCCATTCTCTTGTGCCAAAGATTTGTCGTCTCAGTGAGTGTAGCTAGACAAAGGTTGCGCTTAGGAGAGAAGGAGTGGTCGAAGAGGTAAGTGTTGTCTATGCGCTTGCCCTTTAGAAGCACCTCTCTGTTCAGGACTGACCACTGCACATTCAGTTGTACTAAACCATACGTTATTACCTCCTTGGTCGCATAATTGGGCTACACTCAGTAGATTGAACCGAAGGTTCTCTACTAAGTTTACATCTCTTATCTGAATGGCTTTGTTGAGATGCGCTTGTCCTTTAGCAATGATCTTCCCTTGCTTTTTGTCACCGAAGGAGACACTGCCTCCTTCCTTAGCTTGGAATGAAAGTAGTAACTGTGGATCACCCGTCATGTGACACGAGCAACCGTTGTCGATATACCACCTACATTTCATCCCAACCTGCAAAAGTAGAGATCAAGCTTTGATCTCCCATCGAAGCTTGTGCTTCGTGGGAATATTAGACATAGCTATTGCTGAGCTAGTCTTTGGGACTGGCTCATAATAGCTAGGATCATTCAGGTCTAACACAATATGAGGTCGCGTTTCACGAAGTGCACCTCTGTGTCCAGAAGCGCATTCGTGCTCAACAGATGACTGTTGAATACGTGTATGATTCCCCTTATTTTTAGCCATTGGCTTATAGGGATTACTCTTAAGGACTTTCAAGTCCTTGCACTCACGCCTATCGTGTCCATTTTGACCATAAAAGGTACAGTAATGGTTACCTCTTACATAACCATACTTGCCTTTTCCTGGTCTAAATGGTTCTTTCTTTTGTAAGACTGAAGGCTGAGTTGGGGTATGCACTTGTTCTTATACAAATGATGCGCTTTTTCCCCGCGAAACCACTCTTTGGTTTCTAAAGGTTGGTCCTCAAGTACCTTTAGGTCTTGTTCAAGTGATTTGATTCTAGAAGAGAACTCACTTGCTTGAGGAGGAATGGAGGAAGAGGAAGATTCCTGGGGGTCATAACCCAATCCAGGTCTAGCTTTTACAAAGCCTGTTTGAGGGACAGACTTTGTTTCCACTAATTTAGTAAGAACATCAAGCTTTGATATGATCTGATCGAGCTTAACATCTTTAGTTGAGACAGAGTCACTTTCCAACCCTTTATCATGACAAAGTTCACAAGATTTAGAGAGGAGTGTGGTTTTGTCATGCAAATGTTTGGAAAGCTCAACCAATTCTTCCTTAGCATTATCAAGTTCAACCAGCCGTGCTCTAGCATCAGTTGCTAGAGACTTGTGTTGAACCATAAGCTCTTTTAAAAGAAGGATAAGATTGCGCTTGTGCAGAATGTCAAGGTTCAGATCATTTACCTCAATCTCAGAGCCAGAGTCTGAGTCAGATGCAGCGCCAGCCATTAAGCACAAGTCAGGTTGCGCTCCATCTTCTGAATCGTCATCAGATTCTCCCCAAAGCGTGACGAACGCCTGTTTGGGGGGCTGTTTGGTGAAGCTTGAGCTTGAGCCTGGATTCACTTTTTGGATGAGAACACGCTTTAGCAAGGTGTCCCTTCTCGTTACAGTTGAAACAAGTGAAATCCCTGACGTCGCGCTGCTTATAGGTAGAATCGTGCTTGAGACCGCCTTGTTTCTTGAAAAACTTCTTAACTAGCTTGGTCATCATAGCGACGTCTCTATCATCGTCGTCTCCTCCTTCATCATCATTTTCAAGCTTTTGGAGAACACGAGATAACTTGAGCGCCATTCCTTTATTTTCTCGTTCTGAGTGCTTTTCCTCGTTGTTATTGATTTCCTGAACTTTGAATTTCCCTGCAAGAACAGAGATAGGCAATTCTTGAGTTTCCTTGGACTGAAGAAGAATCTTCTTGAGGGTTGTATACTTTGAGTTCACTCCATGAATGAAAGCCATAGAATACTCCCAAGCTTTCTTCTCCATTCCAGCAGAAAGCATCTTGTCATAGAGGATTGACACCGAGATTGATAATCAGAAACAAGCTCATTTTCCCCCATTCTAATGGAGCAAAATTTGCGGTTAAGATCAAAGATACAATTATCCTTCATGTCATCACTACCTGAGTGCATGTTTATGATGGCTTTCCACATAGCTTGGGTAGTGGGGAGGGACATTACCTTGTCTATGTCTTTCCTTGAAAGTGCATTAAGAATGAGCTGTCACGCTTTAGCATTCTTCTCCATCAGTTGGTACTCTTTAGCTTCCCATTTTGAGTCATCAGTTTCGGAGATCTTCTCATCGCCCATTTCAATAATCTTCCAGCACTGGTAATCCGTTTGTTGGATGTAATTTTTCGTCATTGTGAGCCACCATTCGAGTTCGCCTTCAACAAGGACGTGGGGCTTAGCGAGAGAAATGTCGAGGTTGAAACTAGCCATTGTTCGAGACTTGAGAATCCTTTAAACCTGTAAAAGGATTAGTGCAAATAGCTAACCTGTAGCTCTGATACCAATTGTAAAAAACACGTGCTTGATCAGCTATTGTTCACTGTCACTAAGGTTCATTAAGCCTTAGTTGCGCTTAACAAGAATTCAATTGCGCTTTGAATACTTGGGATGCGCTTAACCTATGAAGAACTATTACTAATGAGCTTACTAAAGTCCTTAAGTGCGGAAGAGGTTAGACAGACAATTGAGTGCGCTTTAAGTTGTTAAAGCGCACTTATATTTGCACACACAAGAATTTCCAAACGGTGAGAACCCTAAGTCACTAGCTGACTCGGGATAAAACTCACCACTACACTTGTATTGATTAAGAAAAGGATTACAATCTCTCGCTTCAACACTTGAAGCTCACTCGTAAGCTCTCTTTTTACAATACTTGGAATTCAGCTCTGAAGAACAAATGAAGGCACTATCAACACTCTCTGATTACAAACCAGTATATCTCTTAAGCTCTCTCTAGCTTCCTATATTCTCTCTGTTTGTAATACCTAGAGTGATGCAACAGTACTCTATTTATACACAACCCTTAAGCTAAACCTCTAACTTAATTCATGTAACAAACAAAGACTAAGCACAATGCCACCTCATCAATCCATGTGCCTTGATCACTTCACCAGAATAAATCAACGGCCTCGAGTGAATTGGTTTTGTTCTTCATGTGTTGATCCACGCCACATAAGCAATCCGTGTGCTTTAAGATCTAACAAACTCCTGCCACGCTGGCGATCCCCTGGAGTAGCGTCCCAAAGAGTGAGAAGTTCTTCTCGCACCTTCATGTGCATGCAACTTGCACTCTCCCGCTTTACCAGCCTTCTTAGCGTGTTGGCTTTGTTCTTCTGCGCTCTGGCACACCCTAAGCTACGGTGGAAGCTCAATCACTCTTACTTCTTGGTCTTGAATGGATTTATTAAACACCGTTTGCGAAACTTACTTTCTCCACTTGGTGTTAAGCGCGACTAAGACCAGTCAAGCGCATCTCTAAGTGACTTAACGCATCCTTACAAATATGGCAATAACCTGGAAGACTTAAAAACACTAAGAGATTAAACATATTAGTTTGTTATCATCAAAACAAAGAGAAATAGATTAAGCTTTAACAAGACGGTTAAAGCTCAACTAACACTTGAGCCCCTCAAATTCTAGTTACTGTTTTCTTCAATTTCATTTTTCTCTCTTTATCCTCCGACGGACCAACTTTACTGACAGACTTCGATGATTTTCTCTCTCTTATTTGACCTTCACCAAGCTATCGACTTTCCAACGCTCCGAATTCAGCAAACATGGTTGTTAAGATTTCCTTCCCTCTTGCATAATGAAATTTTCTTTCCTCCATTACAGGGTTATACGGGTTCTTGTTTTTATGAGTTTGATTTTGTTAACTGTTCTGTCGGGCAACGATATGGTGGAGGCGAGTCAATTTTGACTCTGAAGAGTCTCTTCGACTTTCGCGGAGTTTTGATTTCACAATCGCTGCCCCAATCCTTCGCGTCGCCTTTTCTTTTTCTTTCTCCCATTTATCGCATCCGGCGATGATGCCTTCAATGGTTTTTCCACCTTCCGGTTCTCGTAGCGTTTTATTTTCTTACAAAAATGAGGCGCCGCTTTGAAGTGAAGTTAAGCGTCACTGTTCATGATGTCAAATCAACTTCTTATCCTATCTCCCCTTTTCTCCCTTGCTCTTTTTGTCCTTTGTAACTTTTTTGTACGCTTTTGTCATTTTTCTTCTGCTTTATTCCTCTTTGTCCCTTCACAAAGTCTAGACTTGTTTATATCCCGGAAAAACCGACGTCTCTTCGTGTTATACTTGTACAGACTCTTCTCCAAGTGTTTTCTATGGTGAATTTCCATGAGCATCTTCAGAAAGTGAATATCGGGAGGGTTTCTTGAGGTAACTGTGCCTTCTACCTCAGGCCTCGAGTGAGTTTATGAGGAGGTTCCCAAGGCTGTTCACGAGGCCCCTACATCTTTTGAGCTTTCTCCTCTCCCTAATATCCACCCTTGAATTTTGTGGATCTTGACGGATTGCGTTATTTATTATACCACTTAACCATGATTAGCTTCATTAATCTTCATTTGGCACAGGCAAATTGAAGCGCGGTCATGATGAGCATGCAAATCTAGCAAAGATAGAGGTCAATAAAAGATCGTGTCAGATGCGCTGAGGGGACAATGTGCGTGGCTACCTTCGGGGTATGGAATGTTCATTGTTTATCGCTTGCGCGGCAGGTTGGAGAGACATCGGTGAAGAGCTTGGCAGTGATGGGTTGAAGACCATGTTGGCTTTCTGCGCATTGATT
>NW_027367910.1:0-53842 GCF_046119375.1 Phyllobates terribilis | reverse complement strand
AGAATTGCACCTTGCAATGTGGAGATATTACTGTTTGTGCATTTACAATATTCATTGATTTTTGCCATTGAAAACATGTTTTTCATATACCAGAAATGTTTGAAGCTACTGACTGAATGGAAAGGAGCTGGCATCTCACTCTCTTTGAATCTTCTTTATCATGCTAGGATTAGCAGGAAAAAGCAAAAATTTCAGAATTGCACCTTGCAATGTGGAGATATTACTGTTTGTGCATTTACAATATTCATTGATTTTTGCCATTGAAAACGTCCAGAAATGTTTGAAGCTACTGACTGAATGAAAGGAGCTGGCATCTCACTCTCTTTGAATCTTCTTTATCATGCTAGGATTAGCAGGAAAAAGCAAAAAATTTCAGAATTGCACCTTGCAATGTGGAGATATTACTGTTTGTGCATTTACAATATTCATTGATTTTTGCCATTGAAAAACATGTTTTTCATATACCAGAAATGTTTGAAGCTACTGACTGAATGAAAGGAGCTGGCATCTCACTCTCTTTGAATCTTCTTTATCATGCTAGGATTAGCAGGAAAAAGCAAAAAATTTCAGAATTGCACCTTGCAATGTGGAGATATTACTGTTTGTGCATTTACAATATTCATTGATTTTTGCCATTGAAAAACATGTTTTCATATACCAGAAATGTTTGAAGCTACTGACTGAATGAAAGGAGCTGGCATCTCACTCTCTTTGAATCTTCTTTATCATGCTAGGATTAACAGGAAAAAGCAAAAAATTTCAGAATTGCACCTTGCAATGTGGAGATATTACTGTTTGTGCATTTACAATATTCATTGATTTTTGCCATTGAAAAACATGTTTTTCATATACCAGAAATGTTTGAAGCTACTGACTGAATGAAAGGAGCTGGCATCTCACTCTCTTTGAATCTTCTTTATCATGCTAGGATTAACAGGAAAAAGCAAAAAATTTCAGAATTGCACCTTGCAATGTGGAAATATTACTGTTTGTGCATTTACAATATTCATTGATTTTTGCCATTGAAAAACGTCCAGAAATGTTTGAAGCTACTGACTGAATGAAAGGAGCTGGCATCTCACTCTCTTTGAATCTTCTTTATCATGCTAGGATTAGCAGGAAAAAGCAAAAAATTTCAGAATTGCACCTTGCAATGTGGAGATATTACTGTTTGTGCATTTACAATATTCATTGATTTTTGCCATTGAAAAACATGTTTTTCATATACCAGAAAATGTTTGAAGCTACTGACTGAATGAAAGGAGCTGGCATCTCACTCTCTTTGAATCTTCTTTATCATGCTAGGATTAGCAGGAAAAAGCAAAAAATTTCAGAATTGCACCTTGCAATGTGGAGATATTACTGTTTGTGCATTTACAATATTCATTGATTTTGCCATTGAAAAACATGTTTTTCATATACCAGAAATGTTTGAAGCTACTGACTGAATGAAAGGAGCTGGCATCTCACTCTCTTTGAATCTTCTTTATCATGCTAGGATTAGCAGGAAAAAGCAAAAATTTCAGAATTGCACCTTGCAATGTGGAGATATTACTGTTTGTGCATTTACAATATTCATTGATTTTTGCCATTGAAAAACAGGTTTTTCATATACCAGAAATGTTTGAAGCTACTGACTGAATGAAAGGAGCTGGCATCTCACTCTCTTTGAATCTTCTTTATCATGCTAGGATTAACAGGAAAAAGCAAAAAATTTCAGAATTGCACCTTGCAATGTGGAGATATTACTGTTTGTGCATTTACAATATTCATTGATTTTTGCCATTGAAAAACATGTTTTTCATATACCAGAAATGTTTGAAGCTACTGACTGAATGAAAGGAGCTGGCATCTCACTCTCTTTGAATCTTCTTTATCATGCTAGGATTAGCAGGAAAAAGCAAAAAATTTCAGAATTGCACCTTGCAATGTGGAGATATTACTGTTTGTGCATTTACAATATTCATTGATTTTTGCCATTGAAAAACATGTTTTTCATATACCAGAAATGTTTGAAGCTACTGACTGAATGAAAGGAGCTGGCATCTCACTCTCTTTGAATCTTCTTTATCATGCTAGGATTAACAGGAAAAAGCAAAAAATTTCAGAATTGCACCTTGCAATGTGGAGATATTACTGTTTGTGCATTTACAATATTCATTGATTTTTGCCATTGAAAAACATGTTTTTCATATACCAGAAATGTTTGAAGCTACTGACTGAATGAAAGGAGCTGGCATCTCACTCTCTTTGAATCTTCTTTATCATGCTAGGATTAGCAGGAAAAAGCAAAAAATTTCAGAATTGCACCTTGCAATGTGGAGATATTACTGTTTGTGCATTTACAATATTCATTGATTTTTGCCATTGAAAAACATGTTTTTCATATACCAGAAATGTTTGAAGCTACTGACTGAATGAAAGGAGCTGGCATCTCACTCTCTTTGAATCTTCTTTATCATGCTAGGATTAACAGGAAAAAGCAAAAAAATTTCAGAATTGCACCTTGCAATGTGGAGATATTACTGTTTGTGCATTTACAATATTCATTGATTTTTGCCATTGAAAAACATGTTTTTCATATACCAGAAATGTTTGAAGCTACTGACTGAATGAAAGGAGCTGGCATCTCACTCTCTTTGAATCTTCTTTATCATGCTAGGATTAACAGGAAAAAGCAAAAAATTTCAGAATTGCACCTTGCAATGTGGAGATATTACTGTTTGTGCATTTACAATATTCATTGATTTTTGCCATTGAAAAACATGTTTTTCATATACCAGAAATGTTTGAAGCTACTGACTGAATGAAAGGAGCTGGCATCTCACTCTCTTTGAATCTTCTTTATCATGCTAGGATTAACAGGAAAAAGCAAAAAATTTCAGAATTGCACCTTGCAATGTGGAGATATTACTGTTTGTGCATTTACAATATTCATTGATTTTTGCCATTGAAAAACGTCCAGAAATGTTTGAAGCTACTGACTGAATGAAAGGAGCTGGCATCTCACTCTCTTTGAATCTTCTTTATCATGCTAGGATTAGCAGGAAAAAGCAAAAAATTTCAGAATTGCACCTTGCAATGTGGAGATATTACTGTTTGTGCATTTACAATATTCATTGATTTTTGCCATTGAAAAACATGTTTTTCATATACCAGAAATGTTTGAAGCTACTGACTGAATGAAAGGAGCTGGCATCTCACTCTCTTTGAATCTTCTTTATCATGCTAGGATTAGCAGGAAAAAGCAAAAAATTTCAGAATTGCACCTTGCAATGTGGAGATATTACTGTTTGTGCATTTACAATATTCATTGATTTTTGCCATTGAAAAACGTCCAGAAATGTTTGAAGCTACTGACTGAATGAAAGGAGCTGGCATCTCACTCTCTTTGAATCTTCTTTATCATGCTAGGATTAGCAGGAAAAAGCAAAAAATTTCAGAATTGCACCTTGCAATGTGGAGATATTACTGTTTGTGCATTTACAATATTCATTGATTTTTGCCATTGAAAAACATGTTTTTCATATACCAGAAATGTTTGAAGCTACTGACTGAATGAAAGGAGCTGGCATCTCACTCTCTTTGAATCTTCTTTATCATGCTAGGATTAACAGGAAAAAGCAAAAAATTTCAGAATTGCACCTTGCAATGTGGAGATATTACTGTTTGTGCATTTACAATATTCATTGATTTTTGCCATTGAAAAACATGTTTTTCATATACCAGAAATGTTTGAAGCTACTGACTGAATGAAAGGAGCTGGCATCTCACTCTCTTTGAATCTTCTTTATCATGCTAGGATTAACAGGAAAAAGCAAAAAATTTCAGAATTGCACCTTGCAATGTGGAGATATTACTGTTTGTGCATTTACAATATTCATTGATTTTTGCCATTGAAAAACATGTCCAGAAATGTTTGAAGCTACTGACTGAATGAAAGGAGCTGGCATCTCACTCTCTTTGAATCTTCTTTATCATGCTAGGATTAGCAGGAAAAAGCAAAAAATTTCAGAATTGCACCTTGCAATGTGGAGATATTACTGTTTGTGCATTTACAATATTCATTGATTTTTGCCATTGAAAAACATGTTTTTCATATACCAGAAATGTTTGAAGCTACTGACTGAATGAAAGGAGCTGGCATCTCACTCTCTTTGAATCTTCTTTATCATGCTAGGATTAACAGGAAAAAGCAAAAAATTTCAGAATTGCACCTTGCAATGTGGAGATATTACTGTTTGTGCATTTACAATATTCATTGATTTTTGCCATTGAAAAACATGTTTTTCATATACCAGAAATGTTTGAAGCTACTGACTGAATGAAAGGAGCTGGCATCTCACTCTCTTTGAATCTTCTTTATCATGCTAGGATTAGCAGGAAAAAGCAAAAAATTTCAGAATTGCACCTTGCAATGTGGAGATATTACTGTTTGTGCATTTACAATATTCATTGATTTTTGCCATTGAAAAACATGTTTTTCATATACCAGAAATGTTTGAAGCTACTGACTGAATGAAAGGAGCTGGCATCTCACTCTCTTTGAATCTTCTTTATCATGCTAGGATTAACAGGAAAAAGCAAAAAATTTCAGAATTGCACCTTGCAATGTGGAGATATTACTGTTTGTGCATTTACAATATTCATTGATTTTTGCCATTGAAAAACATGTTTTTCATATACCAGAAATGTTTGAAGCTACTGACTGAATGAAAGGAGCTGGCATCTCACTCTCTTTGAATCTTCTTTATCATGCTAGGATTAGCAGGAAAAAGCAAAAAATTTCAGAATTGCACCTTGCAATGTGGAGATATTACTGTTTGTGCATTTACAATATTCATTGATTTTTGCCATTGAAAAACATGTTTTTCATATACCAGAAATGTTTGAAGCTACTGACTGAATGAAAGGAGCTGGCATCTCACTCTCTTTGAATCTTCTTTATCATGCTAGGATTAACAGGAAAAAGCAAAAAATTTCAGAATTGCACCTTGCAATGTGGAGATATTACTGTTTGTGCATTTACAATATTCATTGATTTTTGCCATTGAAAAACATGTTTTTCATATACCAGAAATGTTTGAAGCTACTGACTGAATGAAAGGAGCTGGCATCTCACTCTCTTTGAATCTTCTTTATCATGCTAGGATTAACAGGAAAAAGCAAAAAATTTCAGAATTGCACCTTGCAATGTGGAGATATTACTGTTTGTGCATTTACAATATTCATTGATTTTTGCCATTGAAAAACATGTTTTTCATATACCAGAAATGTTTGAAGCTACTGACTGAATGAAAGGAGCTGGCATCTCACTCTCTTTGAATCTTCTTTATCATGCTAGGATTAACAGGAAAAAGCAAAAAATTTCAGAATTGCACCTTGCAATGTGGAGATATTACTGTTTGTGCATTTACAATATTCATTGATTTTTGCCATTGAAAAACATGTTTTTCATATACCAGAAATGTTTGAAGCTACTGACTGAATGAAAGGAGCTGGCATCTCACTCTCTTTGAATCTTCTTTATCATGCTAGGATTAACAGGAAAAAGCAAAAAATTTCAGAATTGCACCTTGCAATGTGGAGATATTACTGTTTGTGCATTTACAATATTCATTGATTTTTGCCATTGAAAAACGTCCAGAAATGTTTGAAGCTACTGACTGAATGAAAGGAGCTGGCATCTCACTCTCTTTGAATCTTCTTTATCATGCTAGGATTAGCAGGAAAAAGCAAAAAATTTCAGAATTGCACCTTGCAATGTGGAGATATTACTGTTTGTGCATTTACAATATTCATTGATTTTTGCCATTGAAAAACATGTTTTTCATATACCAGAAATGTTTGAAGCTACTGACTGAATGAAAGGAGCTGGCATCTCACTCTCTTTGAATCTTCTTTATCATGCTAGGATTAACAGGAAAAAGCAAAAAATTTCAGAATTGCACCTTGCAATGTGGAGATATTACTGTTTGTGCATTTACAATATTCATTGATTTTTGCCATTGAAAAACATGTTTTTCATATACCAGAAATGTTTGAAGCTACTGACTGAATGAAAGGAGCTGGCATCTCACTCTCTTTGAATCTTCTTTATCATGCTAGGATTAGCAGGAAAAAGCAAAAAATTTCAGAATTGCACCTTGCAATGTGGAGATATTACTGTTTGTGCATTTACAATATTCATTGATTTTTGCCATTGAAAAACATGTTTTTCATATACCAGAAATGTTTGAAGCTACTGACTGAATGAAAGGAGCTGGCATCTCACTCTCTTTGAATCTTCTTTATCATGCTAGGATTAACAGGAAAAAGCAAAAAATTTCAGAATTGCACCTTGCAATGTGGAGATATTACTGTTTGTGCATTTACAATATTCATTGATTTTTGCCATTGAAAAACATGTTTTTCATATACCAGAAATGTTTGAAGCTACTGACTGAATGAAAGGAGCTGGCATCTCACTCTCTTTGAATCTTCTTTATCATGCTAGGATTAACAGGAAAAAGCAAAAAATTTCAGAATTGCACCTTGCAATGTGGAGATATTACTGTTTGTGCATTTACAATATTCATTGATTTTTGCCATTGAAAACAGTTCATATACCAGAAATGTTTGAAGCTACTGACTGAATGAAAGGAGCTGGCATCTCACTCTCTTTGAATCTTCTTTATCATGCTAGGATTAGCAGGAAAAAGCAAAAAATTTCAGAATTGCACCTTGCAATGTGGAGATATTACTGTTTGTGCATTTACAATATTCATTGATTTTTGCCATTGAAAAACATGTTTTTCATATACCAGAAATGTTTGAAGCTACTGACTGAATGAAAGGAGCTGGCATCTCACTCTCTTTGAATCTTCTTTATCATGCTAGGATTAACAGGAAAAAGCAAAAAATTTCAGAATTGCACCTTGCAATGTGGAGATATTACTGTTTGTGCATTTACAATATTCATTGATTTTTGCCATTGAAAAACATGTTTTTCATATACCAGAAATGTTTGAAGCTACTGACTGAATGAAAGGAGCTGGCATCTCACTCTCTTTGAATCTTCTTTATCATGCTAGGATTAGCAGGAAAAAGCAAAAAATTTCAGAATTGCACCTTGCAATGTGGAGATATTACTGTTTGTGCATTTACAATATTCATTGATTTTTGCCATTGAAAAACATGTTTTTCATATACCAGAAATGTTTGAAGCTACTGACTGAATGAAAGGAGCTGGCATCTCACTCTCTTTGAATCTTCTTTATCATGCTAGGATTAACAGGAAAAAGCAAAAATTTCAGAATTGCACCTTGCAATGTGGAGATATTACTGTTTGTGCATTTACAATATTCATTGATTTTTGCCATTGAAAAACATGTTTTTCATATACCAGAAATGTTTGAAGCTACTGACTGAATGAAAGGAGCTGGCATCTCACTCTCTTTGAATCTTCTTTATCATGCTAGGATTAGCAGGAAAAAGCAAAAAATTTCAGAATTGCACCTTGCAATGTGGAGATATTACTGTTTGTGCATTTACAATATTCATTGATTTTTGCCATTGAAAAACATGTTTTTCATATACCAGAAATGTTTGAAGCTACTGACTGAATGAAAGGAGCTGGCATCTCACTCTCTTTGAATCTTCTTTATCATGCTAGGATTAACAGGAAAAAGCAAAAAATTTCAGAATTGCACCTTGCAATGTGGAGATATTACTGTTTGTGCATTTACAATATTCATTGATTTTTGCCATTGAAAAACATGTTTTTCATATACCAGAAATGTTTGAAGCTACTGACTGAATGAAAGGAGCTGGCATCTCACTCTCTTTGAATCTTCTTTATCATGCTAGGATTAACAGGAAAAAGCAAAAAATTTCAGAATTGCACCTTGCAATGTGGAGATATTACTGTTTGTGCATTTACAATATTCATTGATTTTTGCCATTGAAAAACTGTTTTTCATTTACCAGAAATGTTTGAAGCTACTGACTGAATGAAAGGAGCTGGCATCTCACTCTCTTTGAATCTTCTTTATCATGCTAGGATTAGCAGGAAAAAGCAAAAATTTCAGAATTGCACCTTGCAATGTGGAGATATTACTGTTTGTGCATTTACAATATTCATTGATTTTTGCCATTGAAAAACATGTTTTTCATATACCAGAAATGTTTGAAGCTACTGACTGAATGAAAGGAGCTGGCATCTCACTCTCTTTGAATCTTCTTTATCATGCTAGGATTAACAGGAAAAAGCAAAAAATTTCAGAATTGCACCTTGCAATGTGGAGATATTACTGTTTGTGCATTTACAATATTCATTGATTTTTGCCATTGAAAAACATGTTTTTCATATACCAGAAATGTTTGAAGCTACTGACTGAATGAAAGGAGCTGGCATCTCACTCTCTTTGAATCTTCTTTATCATGCTAGGATTAACAGGAAAAAGCAAAAAATTTCAGAATTGCACCTTGCAATGTGGAGATATTACTGTTTGTGCATTTACAATATTCATTGATTTTTGCCATTGAAAAACATGTTTTTCATATACCAGAAATGTTTGAAGCTACTGACTGAATGAAAGGAGCTGGCATCTCACTCTCTTTGAATCTTCTTTATCATGCTAGGATTAACAGGAAAAAGCTAAAAATTTCAGAATTGCACCTTGCAATGTGGAGATATTACTGTTTGTGCATTTACAATATTCATTGATTTTTGCCATTGAAAAACATGTTTTTCATATACCAGAAATGTTTGAAGCTACTGACTGAATGAAAGGAGCTGGCATCTCACTCTCTTTGAATCTTCTTTATCATGCTAGGATTAGCAGGAAAAAGCAAAGAATTTCAGAATTGCACCTTGCAATGTGGAGATATTACTGTTTGTGCATTTACAATATTCATTGATTTTTGCCATTGAAAAACATGTTTTTCATATACCAGAAATGTTTGAAGCTACTGACTGAATGAAAGGAGCTGGCATCTCACTCTCTTTGAATCTTCTTTATCATGCTAGGATTAACAGGAAAAAGCAAAAAATTTCAGAATTGCACCTTGCAATGTGGAGATATTACTGTTTGTGCATTTACAATATTCATTGATTTTTGCCATTGAAAAACATGTTTTTCATATACCAGAAATGTTTGAAGCTACTGACTGAATGAAAGGAGCTGGCATCTCACTCTCTTTGAATCTTCTTTATCATGCTAGGATTAACAGGAAAAAGCAAAAAATTTCAGAATTGCACCTTGCAATGTGGAGATATTACTGTTTGTGCATTTACAATATTCATTGATTTTTGCCATTGAAAAACATGTTATTCTTCAGAAATGTTTGAAGCTACTGACTGAATGAAAGGAGCTGGCATCTCACTCTCTTTGAATCTTCTTTATCATGCTAGGATTAGCAGGAAAAAGCAAAAAATTTCAGAATTGCACCTTGCAATGTGGAGATATTACTGTTTGTGCATTTACAATATTCATTGATTTTTGCCATTGAAAAACATGTTTTTCATATACCAGAAATGTTTGAAGCTACTGACTGAATGAAAGGAGCTGGCATCTCACTCTCTTTGAATCTTCTTTATCATGCTAGGATTAGCAGGAAAAAGCAAAAAATTTCAGAATTGCACCTTGCAATGTGGAGATATTACTGTTTGTGCATTTACAATATTCATTGATTTTTGCCATTGAAAAACATGTTTTTCATATACCAGAAATGTTTGAAGCTACTGACTGAATGAAAGGAGCTGGCATCTCACTCTCTTTGAATCTTCTTTATCATGCTAGGATTAGCAGGAAAAAGCAAAAAATTTCAGAATTGCACCTTGCAATGTGGAGATATTACTGTTTGTGCATTTACAATATTCATTGATTTTTGCCATTGAAAAACATGTTTTTCATATACCAGAAATGTTTGAAGCTACTGACTGAATGAAAGGAGCTGGCATCTCACTCTCTTTGAATCTTCTTTATCATGCTAGGATTAACAGGAAAAAGCAAAAAATTTCAGAATTGCACCTTGCAATGTGGAGATATTACTGTTTGTGCATTTACAATATTCATTGATTTTTGCCATTGAAAAACGTCCAGAAATGTTTGAAGCTACTGACTGAATGAAAGGAGCTGGCATCTCACTCTCTTTGAATCTTCTTTATCATGCTAGGATTAGCAGGAAAAAGCAAAAAATTTCAGAATTGCACCTTGCAATGTGGAGATATTACTGTTTGTGCATTTACAATATTCATTGATTTTTGCCATTGAAAACATGTTTTTCATATACCAGAAATGTTTGAAGCTACTGACTGAATGAAAGGAGCTGGCATCTCACTCTCTTTGAATCTTCTTTATCATGCTAGGATTAGCAGGAAAAAGCAAAAAATTTCAGAATTGCACCTTGCAATGTGGAGATATTACTGTTTGTGCATTTACAATATTCATTGATTTTTGCCATTGAAAAACATGTTTTTCATATACCAGAAATGTTTGAAGCTACTGACTGAATGAAAGGAGCTGGCATCTCACTCTCTTTGAATCTTCTTTATCATGCTAGGATTAACAGGAAAAAGCAAAAAATTTCAGAATTGCACCTTGCAATGTGGAGATATTACTGTTTGTGCATTTACAATATTCATTGATTTTTGCCATTGAAAAACATGTTTTTCATATACCAGAAATGTTTGAAGCTACTGACTGAATGAAAGGAGCTGGCATCTCACTCTCTTTGAATCTTCTTTATCATGCTAGGATTAACAGGAAAAAGCAAAAAATTTCAGAATTGCACCTTGCAATGTGGAGATATTACTGTTTGTGCATTTACAATATTCATTGATTTTTGCCATTGAAAAACATGTTTTTCATATACCAGAAATGTTTGAAGCTACTGACTGAATGAAAGGAGCTGGCATCTCACTCTCTTTGAATCTTCTTTATCATGCTAGGATTAACAGGAAAAAGCAAAAAATTTCAGAATTGCACCTTGCAATGTGGAGATATTACTGTTTGTGCATTTACAATATTCATTGATTTTTGCCATTGAAAAACATGTTTTTCATATACCAGAAATGTTTGAAGCTACTGACTGAATGAAAGGAGCTGGCATCTCACTCTCTTTGAATCTTCTTTATCATGCTAGGATTAACAGGAAAAAGCAAAAAATTTCAGAATTGCACCTTGCAATGTGGAAATATTACTGTTTGTGCATTTACAATATTCATTGATTTTTGCCATTGAAAAACGTCCAGAAATGTTTGAAGCTACTGACTGAATGAAAGGAGCTGGCATCTCACTCTCTTTGAATCTTCTTTATCATGCTAGGATTAGCAGGAAAAAGCAAAAAATTTCAGAATTGCACCTTGCAATGTGGAGATATTACTGTTTGTGCATTTACAATATTCATTGATTTTTGCCATTGAAAAACGTCCAGAAATGTTTGAAGCTACTGACTGAATGAAAGGAGCTGGCATCTCACTCTCTTTGAATCTTCTTTATCATGCTAGGATTAGCAGGAAAAAGCAAAAAATTTCAGAATTGCACCTTGCAATGTGGAGATATTACTGTTTGTGCATTTACAATATTCATTGATTTTTGCCATTGAAAAACATGTTTTTCATATACCAGAAATGTTTGAAGCTACTGACTGAATGAAAGGAGCTGGCATCTCACTCTCTTTGAATCTTCTTTATCATGCTAGGATTAGCAGGAAAAAGCAAAAAATTTCAGAATTGCACCTTGCAATGTGGAGATATTACTGTTTGTGCATTTACAATATTCATTGATTTTTGCCATTGAAAAACATGTTTTTCATATACCAGAAATGTTTGAAGCTACTGACTGAATGAAAGGAGCTGGCATCTCACTCTCTTTGAATCTTCTTTATCATGCTAGGATTAACAGGAAAAAGCAAAAAATTTCAGAATTGCACCTTGCAATGTGGAGATATTACTGTTTGTGCATTTACAATATTCATTGATTTTTGCCATTGAAAAACGTTTTTCATATCCAGAAATGTTTGAAGCTACTGACTGAATGAAAGGAGCTGGCATCTCACTCTCTTTGAATCTTCTTTATCATGCTAGGATTAGCAGGAAAAAGCAAAAAATTTCAGAATTGCACCTTGCAATGTGGAGATATTACTGTTTGTGCATTTACAATATTCATTGATTTTTGCCATTGAAAAACATGTTTTTCATATACCAGAAATGTTTGAAGCTACTGACTGAATGAAAGGAGCTGGCATCTCACTCTCTTTGAATCTTCTTTATCATGCTAGGATTAACAGGAAAAAGCAAAAAATTTCAGAATTGCACCTTGCAATGTGGAGATATTACTGTTTGTGCATTTACAATATTCATTGATTTTTGCCATTGAAAAACATGTTTTTCATATACCAGAAATGTTTGAAGCTACTGACTGAATGAAAGGAGCTGGCATCTCACTCTCTTTGAATCTTCTTTATCATGCTAGGATTAGCAGGAAAAAGCAAAAAATTTCAGAATTGCACCTTGCAATGTGGAGATATTACTGTTTGTGCATTTACAATATTCATTGATTTTTGCCATTGAAAAACATGTTTTTCATATACCAGAAATGTTTGAAGCTACTGACTGAATGAAAGGAGCTGGCATCTCACTCTCTTTGAATCTTCTTTATCATGCTAGGATTAACAGGAAAAAGCAAAAAATTTCAGAATTGCACCTTGCAATGTGGAGATATTACTGTTTGTGCATTTACAATATTCATTGATTTTTGCCATTGAAAAACATGTTTTTCATATACCAGAAATGTTTGAAGCTACTGACTGAATGAAAGGAGCTGGCATCTCACTCTCTTTGAATCTTCTTTATCATGCTAGGATTAGCAGGAAAAAGCAAAAAATTTCAGAATTGCACCTTGCAATGTGGAGATATTACTGTTTGTGCATTTACAATATTCATTGATTTTTGCCATTGAAAAACATGTTTTTCATATACCAGAAATGTTTGAAGCTACTGACTGAATGAAAGGAGCTGGCATCTCACTCTCTTTGAATCTTCTTTATCATGCTAGGATTAGCAGGAAAAAGCAAAAAATTTCAGAATTGCACCTTGCAATGTGGAGATATTACTGTTTGTGCATTTACAATATTCATTGATTTTTGCCATTGAAAAACATGTTTTTCATATACCAGAAATGTTTGAAGCTACTGACTGAATGAAAGGAGCTGGCATCTCACTCTCTTTGAATCTTCTTTATCATGCTAGGATTAACAGGAAAAAGCAAAAAATTTCAGAATTGCACCTTGCAATGTGGAGATATTACTGTTTGTGCATTTACAATATTCATTGATTTTTGCCATTGAAAAACATGTTTTTCATATACCAGAAATGTTTGAAGCTACTGACTGAATGAAAGGAGCTGGCATCTCACTCTCTTTGAATCTTCTTTATCATGCTAGGATTAACAGGAAAAAGCAAAAAATTGCAGAATTGCACCTTGCAATGTGGAGATATTACTGTTTGTGCATTTACAATATTCATTGATTTTTGCCATTGAAAAACGTCCAGAAATGTTTGAAGCTACTGACTGAATGAAAGGAGCTGGCATCTCACTCTCTTTGAATCTTCTTTATCATGCTAGGATTAACAGGAAAAAGCTAAAAATTTCAGAATTGCACCTTGCAATGTGGAGATATTACTGTTTGTGCATTTACAATATTCATTGATTTTTGCCATTGAAAAACGTTTTTCATATACCAGAAATGTTTGAAGCTACTGACTGAATGAAAGGAGCTGGCATCTCACTCTCTTTGAATCTTCTTTATCATGCTAGGATTAGCAGGAAAAAGCAAAGAATTTCAGAATTGCACCTTGCAATGTGGAGATATTACTGTTTGTGCATTTACAATATTCATTGATTTTTGCCATTGAAAAACATGTTTTTCATATACCAGAAATGTTTGAAGCTACTGACTGAATGAAAGGAGCTGGCATCTCACTCTCTTTGAATCTTCTTTATCATGCTAGGATTAGCAGGAAAAAGCAAAAAATTTCAGAATTGCACCTTGCAATGTGGAGATATTACTGTTTGTGCATTTACAATATTCATTGATTTTTGCCATTGAAAAACATGTTTTTCATATACCAGAAATGTTTGAAGCTACTGACTGAATGAAAGGAGCTGGCATCTCACTCTCTTTGAATCTTCTTTATCATGCTAGGATTAACAGGAAAAAGCAAAAAATTTCAGAATTGCACCTTGCAATGTGGAGATATTACTGTTTGTGCATTTACAATATTCATTGATTTTTGCCATTGAAAAACGTCCAGAAATGTTTGAAGCTACTGACTGAATGAAAGGAGCTGGCATCTCACTCTCTTTGAATCTTCTTTATCATGCTAGGATTAACAGGAAAAAGCAAAAAATTTCAGAATTGCACCTTGCAATGTGGAGATATTACTGTTTGTGCATTTACAATATTCATTGATTTTTGCCATTGAAAAACATGTTTTTCATATACCAGAAATGTTTGAAGCTACTGACTGAATGAAAGGAGCTGGCATCTCACTCTCTTTGAATCTTCTTTATCATGCTAGGATTAGCAGGAAAAAGCAAAAAATTTCAGAATTGCACCTTGCAATGTGGAGATATTACTGTTTGTGCATTTACAATATTCATTGATTTTTGCCATTGAAAAACATGTTTTTCATATACCAGAAATGTTTGAAGCTACTGACTGAATGAAAGGAGCTGGCATCTCACTCTCTTTGAATCTTCTTTATCATGCTAGGATTAACAGGAAAAAGCAAAAAATTTCAGAATTGCACCTTGCAATGTGGAGATATTACTGTTTGTGCATTTACAATATTCATTGATTTTTGCCATTGAAAAACATGTTTTTCATATACCAGAAATGTTTGAAGCTACTGACTGAATGAAAGGAGCTGGCATCTCACTCTCTTTGAATCTTCTTTATCATGCTAGGATTAACAGGAAAAAGCAAAAAATTTCAGAATTGCACCTTGCAATGAGGAGATATTACTGTTTGTTCATTTACAATATTCATTGATTTTTGCCATTGAAAAACGTCCAGAAATGTTTGAAGCTACTGACTGAATGAAAGGAGCTGGCATCTCACTCTCTTTGAATCTTCTTTATCATGCTAGGATTAACAGGAAAAAGCTAAAAATTTCAGAATTGCACCTTGCAATGTGGAGATATTACTGTTTGTGCATTTACAATATTCATTGATTTTTGCCATTGAAAAACGTTTTTCATATACCAGAAATGTTTGAAGCTACTGACTGAATGAAAGGAGCTGGCATCTCACTCTCTTTGAATCTTCTTTATCATGCTAGGATTAGCAGGAAAAAGCAAAGAATTTCAGAATTGCACCTTGCAATGTGGAGATATTACTGTTTGTGCATTTACAATATTCATTGATTTTTGCCATTGAAAAACATGTTTTTCATATACCAGAAATGTTTGAAGCTACTGACTGAATGAAAGGAGCTGGCATCTCACTCTCTTTGAATCTTCTTTATCATGCTAGGATTAGCAGGAAAAAGCAAAAAATTTCAGAATTGCACCTTGCAATGTGGAGATATTACTGTTTGTGCATTTACAATATTCATTGATTTTTGCCATTGAAAAACATGTTTTTCATATACCAGAAATGTTTGAAGCTACTGACTGAATGAAAGGAGCTGGCATCTCACTCTCTTTGAATCTTCTTTATCATGCTAGCATTAACAGGAAAAAGCAAAAAATTTCAGAATTGCACCTTGCAATGTGGAGATATTACTGTTTGTGCATTTACAATATTCATTGATTTTTGCCATTGAAAAACGTCCAGAAATGTTTGAAGCTACTGACTGAATGAAAGGAGCTGGCATGTCACTCTCTTTGAATCTTCTTTATCATGCTAGGATTAGCAGGAAAAAGCAAAAAATTTCAGAATTGCACCTTGCAATGTGGAGATATTACTGTTTGTGCATTTACAATATTCATTGATTTTTGCCATTGAAAAACATGTTTTTCATATACCAGAAATGTTTGAAGCTACTGACTGAATGAAAGGAGCTGGCATCTCACTCTCTTTGAATCTTCTTTATCATGCTAGGATTAACAGGAAAAAGCAAAAAATTTCAGAATTGCACCTTGCAATGTGGAGATATTACTGTTTGTGCATTTACAATATTCATTGATTTTTGCCATTGAAAAACATGTTTTTCATATACCAGAAATGTTTGAAGCTACTGACTGAATGAAAGGAGCTGGCATCTCACTCTCTTTGAATCTTCTTTATCATGCTAGGATTAGCAGGAAAAAGCAAAAAATTTCAGAATTGCACCTTGCAATGTGGAGATATTACTGTTTGTGCATTTACAATATTCATTGATTTTTGTCATTGAAAAACATGTTTTTCATATACCAGAAATGTTTGAAGCTACTGACTGAATGAAAGGAGCTGGCATCTCACTCTCTTTGAATCTTCTTTATCATGCTAGGATTAACAGGAAAAAGCAAAAAATTTCAGAATTGCACCTTGCAATGTGGAGATATTACTGTTTGTGCATTTACAATATTCATTGATTTTTGCCATTGAAAAACATGTT
This sequence comes from Phyllobates terribilis, assembly GCF_046119375.1. NCBI lineage: Eukaryota > Metazoa > Chordata > Amphibia > Anura > Dendrobatidae > Phyllobates > Phyllobates terribilis. Next base: position 37,254 of record NW_027367910.1, on the reverse strand, counting down.
TTTCATATACCAGAAATGTTTGAAGCTACTGACTGAATGAAAGGAGCTGGCATCTCACTCTCTTTGAATCTTTATCATGCTAGGATTAACAGGAAAAAGCAAAAAATTTCAGAATTGCACCTTGCAATGTGGAGATATTACTGTTTGTGCATTTACAATATTCATTGATTTTTGCCATTGAAAAACGTCCAGAAATGTTTGAAGCTACTGACTGAATGAAAGGAGCTGGCATCTCACTCTCTTTGATCTTCTTTATCATGCTAGGATTAGCAGGAAAAAGCAAAAAATTTCAGAATTGCACCTTGCAATGTGGAGATATTACTGTTTGTGCATTTACAATATTTATTGATTTTTGCCATTGAAAAACATGTTTTTCATATACCAGAAATGTTTGAAGCTACTGACTGAATGAAAGGAGCTGGCATCTCACTCTCTTTGAATCTTCTTTATCATGCTAGGATTAACAGGAAAAAGCAAAAAATTTCAGAATTGCACCTTGCAATGTGGAGATATTACTGTTTGTGCATTTACAATATTCATTGATTTTTGCCATTGAAAAACATGTTTTTCATATACCAGAAATGTTTGAAGCTACTGACTGAATGAAAGGAGCTGGCATCTCACTCTCTTTGAATCTTCTTTATCATGCTAGGATTAACAGGAAAAAGCAAAAAATTTCAGAATTGCACCTTGCAATGTGGAGATATTACTGTTTGTGCATTTACAATATTCATTGATTTTTGCCATTGAAAAACATGTTTTTCATATACCAGAAATGTTTGAAGCTACTGACTGAATGAAAGGAGCTGGCATCTCACTCTCTTTGAATCTTCTTTATCATGCTAGGATTAACAGGAAAAAGCAAAAAATTTCAGAATTGCACCTTGCAATGAGGAGATATTACTGTTTGTGCATTTACAATATTCATTGATTTTTGCCATTGAAAAACGTCCAGAAATGTTTGAAGCTACTGACTGAATGAAAGGAGCTGGCATCTCACTCTCTTTGAATCTTCTTTATCATGCTAGGATTAACAGGAAAAAGCTAAAAATTTCAGAATTGCACCTTGCAATGTGGAGATATTACTGTTTGTGCATTTACAATATTCATTGATTTTTGCCATTGAAAAACGTTTTTCATATACCAGAAATGTTTGAAGCTACTGACTGAATGAAAGGAGCTGGCATCTCACTCTCTTTGAATCTTCTTTATCATGCTAGGATTAGCAGGAAAAAGCAAAGAATTTCAGAATTGCACCTTGCAATGTGGAGATATTACTGTTTGTGCATTTACAATATTCATTGATTTTTGCCATTGAAAAACATGTTTTTCATATACCAGAAATGTTTGAAGCTACTGACTGAATGAAAGGAGCTGGCATCTCACTCTCTTTGAATCTTCTTTATCATGCTAGGATTAGCAGGAAAAAGCAAAAAATTTCAGAATTGCACCTTGCAATGTGGAGATATTACTGTTTGTGCATTTACAATATTCATTGATTTTTGCCATTGAAAAACATGTTTTTCATATACCAGAAATGTTTGAAGCTACTGACTGAATGAAAGGAGCTGGCATCTCACTCTCTTTGAATCTTCTTTATCATGCTAGCATTAACAGGAAAAAGCAAAAAATTTCAGAATTGCACCTTGCAATGTGGAGATATTACTGTTTGTGCATTTACAATATTCATTGATTTTTGCCATTGAAAAACGTCCAGAAATGTTTGAAGCTACTGACTGAATGAAAGGAGCTGGCATGTCACTCTCTTTGAATCTTCTTTATCATGCTAGGATTAGCAGGAAAAAGCAAAAAATTTCAGAATTGCACCTTGCAATGTGGAGATATTACTGTTTGTGCATTTACAATATTCATTGATTTTTGCCATTGAAAAACATGTTTTTCATATACCAGAAATGTTTGAAGCTACTGACTGAATGAAAGGAGCTGGCATCTCACTCTCTTTGAATCTTCTTTATCATGCTAGGATTAACAGGAAAAAGCAAAAAATTTCAGAATTGCACCTTGCAATGTGGAGATATTACTGTTTGTGCATTTACAATATTCATTGATTTTTGCCATTGAAAAACATGTTTTTCATATACCAGAAATGTTTGAAGCTACTGACTGAATGAAAGGAGCTGGCATCTCACTCTCTTTGAATCTTCTTTATCATGCTAGGATTAGCAGGAAAAAGCAAAAAATTTCAGAATTGCACCTTGCAATGTGGAGATATTACTGTTTGTGCATTTACAATATTCATTGATTTTTGTCATTGAAAAACATGTTTTTCATATACCAGAAATGTTTGAAGCTACTGACTGAATGAAAGGAGCTGGCATCTCACTCTCTTTGAATCTTCTTTATCATGCTAGGATTAACAGGAAAAAGCAAAAAATTTCAGAATTGCACCTTGCAATGTGGAGATATTACTGTTTGTGCATTTACAATATTCATTGATTTTTGCCATTGAAAAACATGTTTTTCATATACCAGAAATGTTTGAAGCTACTGACTGAATGAAAGGAGCTGGCATCTCACTCTCTTTGAATCTTTATCATGCTAGGATTAACAGGAAAAAGCAAAAAATTTCAGAATTGCACCTTGCAATGTGGAGATATTACTGTTTGTACATTTACAATATTCATTGATTTTTGCCATTGAAAAACGTCCAGAAATGTTTGAAGCTACTGACTGAATGAAAGGAGCTGGCATCTCACTCTCTTTGATCTTCTTTATCATGCTAGGATTAGCAGGAAAAAGCAAAAAATTTCAGAATTGCACCTTGCAATGTGGAGATATTACTGTTTGTGCATTTACAATATTTATTGATTTTTGCCATTGAAAAACATGTTTTTCATATACCAGAAATGTTTGAAGCTACTGACTGAATGAAAGGAGCTGGCATCTCACTCTCTTTGAATCTTCTTTATCATGCTAGGATTAACAGGAAAAAGCAAAAAATTTCAGAATTGCACCTTGCAATGTGGAGATATTACTGTTTGTGCATTTACAATATTCATTGATTTTTGCCATTGAAAAACATGTTTTTCATATACCAGAAATGTTTGAAGCTACTGACTGAATGAAAGGAGCTGGCATCTCACTCTCTTTGAATCTTCTTTATCATGCTAGGATTAACAGGAAAAAGCAAAAAATTTCAGAATTGCACCTTGCAATGTGGAGATATTACTGTTTGTGCATTTACAATATTCATTGATTTTTGCCATTGAAAAACGTCCAGAAATGTTTGAAGCTACTGACTGAATGAAAGGAGCTGGCATCTCACTCTCTTTGAATCTTCTTTATCATGCTAGGATTAACAGGAAAAAGCTAAAAATTTCAGAATTGCACCTTGCAATGTGGAGATATTACTGTTTGTGCATTTACAATATTCATTGATTTTTGCCATTGAAAAACGTTTTTCATATACCAGAAATGTTTGAAGCTACTGACTGAATGAAAGGAGCTGGCATCTCACTCTCTTTGAATCTTCTTTATCATGCTAGGATTAGCAGGAAAAAGCAAAGAATTTCAGAATTGCACCTTGCAATGTGGAGATATTACTGTTTGTGCATTTACAATATTCATTGATTTTTGCCATTGAAAAACATGTTTTTCATATACCAGAAATGTTTGAAGCTACTGACTGAATGAAAGGAGCTGGCATCTCACTCTCTTTGAATCTTCTTTATCATGCTAGGATTAGCAGGAAAAAGCAAAAAATTTCAGAATTGCACCTTGCAATGTGGAGATATTACTGTTTGTGCATTTACAATATTCATTGATTTTTGCCATTGAAAAACATGTTTTTCATATACCAGAAATGTTTGAAGCTACTGACTGAATGAAAGGAGCTGGCATCTCACTCTCTTTGAATCTTCTTTATCATGCTAGCATTAACAGGAAAAAGCAAAAAATTTCAGAATTGCACCTTGCAATGTGGAGATATTACTGTTTGTGCATTTACAATATTCATTGATTTTTGCCATTGAAAAACGTCCAGAAATGTTTGAAGCTACTGACTGAATGAAAGGAGCTGGCATGTCACTCTCTTTGAATCTTCTTTATCATGCTAGGATTAGCAGGAAAAAGCAAAAAATTTCAGAATTGCACCTTGCAATGTGGAGATATTACTGTTTGTGCATTTACAATATTCATTGATTTTTGCCATTGAAAAACATGTTTTTCATATACCAGAAATGTTTGAAGCTACTGACTGAATGAAAGGAGCTGGCATCTCACTCTCTTTGAATCTTCTTTATCATGCTAGGATTAACAGGAAAAAGCAAAAAATTTCAGAATTGCACCTTGCAATGTGGAGATATTACTGTTTGTGCATTTACAATATTCATTGATTTTTGCCATTGAAAAACATGTTTTTCATATACCAGAAATGTTTGAAGCTACTGACTGAATGAAAGGAGCTGGCATCTCACTCTCTTTGAATCTTCTTTATCATGCTAGGATTAGCAGGAAAAAGCAAAAAATTTCAGAATTGCACCTTGCAATGTGGAGATATTACTGTTTGTGCATTTACAATATTCATTGATTTTTGTCATTGAAAAACATGTTTTTCATATACCAGAAATGTTTGAAGCTACTGACTGAATGAAAGGAGCTGGCATCTCACTCTCTTTGAATCTTCTTTATCATGCTAGGATTAACAGGAAAAAGCAAAAATTTCAGAATTGCACCTTGCAATGTGGAGATATTACTGTTTGTGCATTTACAATATTCATTGATTTTTGCCATTGAAAAACATGTTTTTCATATGCCAGAAATGTTTGAAGCTACTGACTGAATGAAAGGAGCTGGCATCTCACTCTCTTTGAATCTTTATCATGCTAGGATTAACAGGAAAAAGCAAAAAATTTCAGAATTGCACCTTGCAATGTGGAGATATTACTGTTTGTGCATTTACAATATTCATTGATTTTTGCCATTGAAAAACGTCCAGAAATGTTTGAAGCTACTGACTGAATGAAAGGAGCTGGCATCTCACTCTCTTTGATCTTCTTTATCATGCTAGGATTAGCAGGAAAAAGCAAAAAATTTCAGAATTGCACCTTGCAATGTGGAGATATTACTGTTTGTGCATTTACAATATTTATTGATTTTTGACATTGAAAAACATGTTTTTCATATACCAGAAATGTTTGAAGCTACTGACTGAATGAAAGGAGCTGGCATCTCACTCTCTTTGAATCTTCTTTATCATGCTAGGATTAACAGGAAAAAGCAAAAAATTTCAGAATTGCACCTTGCAATGTGGAGATATTACTGTTTGTGCATTTACAATATTCATTGATTTTTGCCATTGAAAAACATGTTTTTCATATACCAGAAATGTTTGAAGCTACTGACTGAATGAAAGGAGCTGGCATCTCACTGTCTTTGAATCTTCTTTATCATGCTAGGATTAACAGGAAAAAGCAAAAAATTTCAGAATTGCACCTTGCAATGTGGAGATATTACTGTTTGTGCATTTACAGTATTCATTGATTTTTGCCATTGAAAAACATGTTTTTCATATACCAGAAATGTTTGAAGCTACTGACTGAATGAAAGGAGCTGGCATCTCACTCTCTTTGAATCTTCTTTATCATGCTAGGATTAACAGGAAAAAGCAAAAAATTTCAGAATTGCACCTTGCAATGTGGAGATATTACTGTTTGTGCATTTACAATATTCATTGATTTTTGCCATTGAAAAACATGTTTTTCATATACCAGAAATGTTTGAAGCTACTGACTGAATGAAAGGAGCTGGCATCTCACTCTCTTTGAATCTTCTTTATCATGCTAGGATTAACAGGAAAAAGCAAAAAATTTCAGAATTGCACCTTGCAATGTGGAGATATTACTGTTTGTGCATTTACAATATTCATTGATTTTTGCCATTGAAAAACGTCCAGAAATGTTTGAAGCTACTGACTGAATGAAAGGAGCTGGCATCTCACTCTCTTTGAATCTTCTTTATCATGCTAGGATTAGCAGGAAAAAGCAAAAAATTTCAGAATTGCACCTTGCAATGTGGAGATATTACTGTTTGTGCATTTACAATATTCATTGATTTTTGCCATTGAAAAACGTCCAGAAATGTTTGAAGCTACTGACTGAATGAAAGGAGCTGGCATCTCACTCTCTTTGAATCTTCTTTATCATGCTAGGATTAGCAGGAAAAAGCAAAAAATTTCAGAATTGCACCTTGCAATGTGGAGATATTACTGTTTGTGCATTTACAATATTCATTGATTTTTGCCATTGAAAAACATGTTTTTCATATACCAGAAATGTTTGAAGCTACTGACTGAATGAAAGGAGCTGGCATCTCACTCTCTTTGAATCTTCTTTATCATGCTAGGATTAACAGGAAAAAGCAAAAAATTTCAGAATTGCAACTTGCAATGTGGAGATATTACTGTTTGTGCATTTACAATATTCATTGATTTTTGCCATTGAAAAACGTCCAGAAATGTTTGAAGCTACTGACTGAATGAAAGGAGCTGGCATCTCACTCTCTTTGAATCTTCTTTATCATGCTAGGATTAGCAGGAAAAAGCAAAAAATTTCAGAATTGCACCTTGCAATGTGGAGATATTACTGTTTGTGCATTTACAATATTCATTGATTTTTGCCATTGAAAAACGTTTTTCATATACCAGAAATGTTTGAAGCTACTGACTGAATGAAAGGAGCTGGCATCTCACTCTCTTTGAATCTTCTTTATCATGCTAGGATTAGCAGGAAAAAGCAAAAAATTTCAGAATTGCACCTTGCAATGTGGAGATATTACTGTTTGTGCATTTACAATATTTATTGATTTTTGCCATTGAAAAACATGTTTTTCATATACCAGAAATGTTTGAAGCTACTGACTGAATGAAAGGAGCTGGCATCTCACTCTCTTTGAATCTTCTTTATCATGCTAGGATTAACAGGAAAAAGCAAAAAATTTCAGAATTGCACCTTGCAATGTGGAGATATTACTGTTTGTGCATTTACAATATTCATTGATTTTTGCCATTGAAAAACATGTTTTTCATATACCAGAAATGTTTGAAGCTACTGACTGAATGAAAGGAGCTGGCATCTCACTCTCTTTGAATCTTCTTTATCATGCTAGGATTAACAGGAAAAAGCAAAAAATTTCAGAATTGCACCTTGCAATGTGGAGATATTACTGTTTGTGCATTTACAATATTCATTGATTTTTGCCATTGAAAAACATGTTTTTCATATACCAGAAATGTTTGAAGCTACTGACTGAATGAAAGGAGCTGGCATCTCACTCTCTTTGAATCTTCTTTATCATGCTAGGATTAACAGGAAAAAGCAAAAAATTTCAGAATTGCACCTTGCAATGTGGAGATATTACTGTTTGTGCATTTACAATATTCATTGATTTTTGCCATTGAAAAACATGTTTTTCATATACCAGAAATGTTTGAAGCTACTGACTGAATGAAAGGAGCTGGCATCTCACTCTCTTTGAATCTTCTTTATCATGCTAGGATTAACAGGAAAAAGCAAAAAATTTCAGAATTGCACCTTGCAATGTGGAAATATTACTGTTTGTGCATTTACAATATTCATTGATTTTTGCCATTGAAAAACGTCCAGAAATGTTTGAAGCTACTGACTGAATGAAAGGAGCTGGCATCTCACTCTCTTTGAATCTTCTTTATCATGCTAGGATTAGCAGGAAAAAGCAAAAAATTTCAGAATTGCACCTTGCAATGTGGAGATATTACTGTTTGTGCATTTACAATATTCATTGATTTTTGCCATTGAAAAACGTCCAGAAATGTTTGAAGCTACTGACTGAATGAAAGGAGCTGGCATCTCACTCTCTTTGAATCTTCTTTATCATGCTAGGATTAGCAGGAAAAAGCAAAAAATTTCAGAATTGCACCTTGCAATGTGGAGATATTACTGTTTGTGCATTTACAATATTCATTGATTTTTGCCATTGAAAAACATGTTTTTCATATACCAGAAATGTTTGAAGCTACTGACTGAATGAAAGGAGCTGGCATCTCACTCTCTTTGAATCTTCTTTATCATGCTAGGATTAGCAGGAAAAAGCAAAAAATTTCAGAATTGCACCTTGCAATGTGGAGATATTACTGTTTGTGCATTTACAATATTCATTGATTTTTGCCATTGAAAAACATGTTTTTCATATACCAGAAATGTTTGAAGCTACTGACTGAATGAAAGGAGCTGGCATCTCACTCTCTTTGAATCTTCTTTATCATGCTAGGATTAACAGGAAAAAGCAAAAAATTTCAGAATTGCACCTTGCAATGTGGAGATATTACTGTTTGTGCATTTACAATATTCATTGATTTTTGCCATTGAAAAACGTCCAGAAATGTTTGAAGCTACTGACTGAATGAAAGGAGCTGGCATCTCACTCTCTTTGAATCTTCTTTATCATGCTAGGATTAGCAGGAAAAAGCAAAAAATTTCAGAATTGCACCTTGCAATGTGGAGATATTACTGTTTGTGCATTTACAATATTCATTGATTTTTGCCATTGAAAAACATGTTTTTCATATACCAGAAATGTTTGAAGCTACTGACTGAATGAAAGGAGCTGGCATCTCACTCTCTTTGAATCTTCTTTATCATGCTAGGATTAACAGGAAAAAGCAAAAAATTTCAGAATTGCACCTTGCAATGTGGAGATATTACTGTTTGTGCATTTACAATATTCATTGATTTTTGCCATTGAAAAACATGTTTTTCATATACCAGAAATGTTTGAAGCTACTGACTGAATGAAAGGAGCTGGCATCTCACTCTCTTTGAATCTTCTTTATCATGCTAGGATTAGCAGGAAAAAGCAAAAAATTTCAGAATTGCACCTTGCAATGTGGAGATATTACTGTTTGTGCATTTACAATATTCATTGATTTTTGCCATTGAAAAACATGTTTTTCATATACCAGAAATGTTTGAAGCTACTGACTGAATGAAAGGAGCTGGCATCTCACTCTCTTTGAATCTTCTTTATCATGCTAGGATTAACAGGAAAAAGCAAAAAATTTCAGAATTGCACCTTGCAATGTGGAGATATTACTGTTTGTGCATTTACAATATTCATTGATTTTTGCCATTGAAAAACATGTTTTTCATATACCAGAAATGTTTGAAGCTACTGACTGAATGAAAGGAGCTGGCATCTCACTCTCTTTGAATCTTCTTTATCATGCTAGGATTAGCAGGAAAAAGCAAAAAATTTCAGAATTGCACCTTGCAATGTGGAGATATTACTGTTTGTGCATTTACAATATTCATTGATTTTTGCCATTGAAAAACATGTTTTTCATATACCAGAAATGTTTGAAGCTACTGACTGAATGAAAGGAGCTGGCATCTCACTCTCTTTGAATCTTCTTTATCATGCTAGGATTAACAGGAAAAAGCAAAAAATTTCAGAATTGCACCTTGCAATGTGGAGATATTACTGTTTGTGCATTTACAATATTCATTGATTTTTGCCATTGAAAAACATGTTTTTCATATACCAGAAATGTTTGAAGCTACTGACTGAATGAAAGGAGCTGGCATCTCACTCTCTTTGAATCTTCTTTATCATGCTAGGATTAACAGGAAAAAGCAAAAAATTTCAGAATTGCACCTTGCAATGTGGAGATATTACTGTTTGTGCATTTACAATATTCATTGATTTTTGCCATTGAAAAACGTCCAGAAATGTTTGAAGCTACTGACTGAATGAAAGGAGCTGGCATCTCACTCTCTTTGAATCTTCTTTATCATGCTAGGATTAGCAGGAAAAAGCAAAAAATTTCAGAATTGCACCTTGCAATGTGGAGATATTACTGTTTGTGCATTTACAATATTCATTGATTTTTGCCATTGAAAAACATGTTTTTCATATACCAGAAATGTTTGAAGCTACTGACTGAATGAAAGGAGCTGGCATCTCACTCTCTTTGAATCTTCTTTATCATGCTAGGATTAACAGGAAAAAGCAAAAAATTTCAGAATTGCACCTTGCAATGTGGAGATATTACTGTTTGTGCATTTACAATATTCATTGATTTTTGCCATTGAAAAACATGTTTTTCATATACCAGAAATGTTTGAAGCTACTGACTGAATGAAAGGAGCTGGCATCTCACTCTCTTTGAATCTTCTTTATCATGCTAGGATTAACAGGAAAAAGCAAAAAATTTCAGAATTGCACCTTGCAATGTGGAGATATTAGTTTGTGCATTTACAATATTCATTGATTTTTGCCATTGAAAAACGTCCAGAAATGTTTGAAGCTACTGACTGAATGAAAGGAGCTGGCATCTCACTCTCTTTGAATCTTCTTTATCATGCTAGGATTAACAGGAAAAAGCAAAAAATTTCAGAATTGCACCTTGCAATGTGGAGATATTACTGTTTGTGCATTTACAATATTCATTGATTTTTGCCATTGAAAAACATGTTTTTCATATACCAGAAATGTTTAAAGCTACTGACTGAATGAAAGGAGCTGGCATCTCACTCTCTTTGAATCTTCTTTATCATGCTAGGATTAGCAGGAAAAAGCAAAAAATTTCAGAATTGCACCTTGCAATGTGGAGATATTACTGTTTGTGCATTTACAATATTCATTGATTTTTGCCATTGAAAAACATGTTTTTCATATACCAGAAATGTTTGAAGCTACTGACTGAATGAAAGGAGCTGGCATCTCACTCTCTTTGAATCTTCTTTATCATGCTAGGATTAACAGGAAAAAGCAAAAAATTTCAGAATTGCACCTTGCAATGTGGAGATATTACTGTTTGTGCATTTACAATATTCATTGATTTTTGCCATTGAAAAACATGTTTTTCATATACCAGAAATGTTTGAAGCTACTGACTGAATGAAAGGAGCTGGCATCTCACTCTCTTTGAATCTTCTTTATCATGCTAGGATTAACAGGAAAAAGCAAAAAATTTCAGAATTGCACCTTGCAATGTGGAGATATTACTGTTTGTGCATTTACAATATTCATTGATTTTTGCCATTGAAAAACGTCCAGAAATGTTTGAAGCTACTGACTGAATGAAAGGAGCTGGCATCTCACTCTCTTTGAATCTTCTTTATCATGCTAGGATTAACAGGAAAAAGCTAAAAATTTCAGAATTGCACCTTGCAATGTGGAGATATTACTGTTTGTGCATTTACAATATTCATTGATTTTTGCCATTGAAAAACGTTTTTCATATACCAGAAATGTTTGAAGCTACTGACTGAATGAAAGGAGCTGGCATCTCACTCTCTTTGAATCTTCTTTATCATGCTAGGATTAGCAGGAAAAAGCAAAGAATTTCAGAATTGCACCTTGCAATGTGGAGATATTACTGTTTGTGCATTTACAATATTCATTGATTTTTGCCATTGAAAAACATGTTTTTCATATACCAGAAATGTTTGAAGCTACTGACTGAATGAAAGGAGCTGGCATCTCACTCTCTTTGAATCTTCTTTATCATGCTAGGATTAGCAGGAAAAAGCAAAAAATTTCAGAATTGCACCTTGCAATGTGGAGATATTACTGTTTGTGCATTTACAATATTCATTGATTTTTGCCATTGAAAAACATGTTTTTCATATACCAGAAATGTTTGAAGCTACTGACTGAATGAAAGGAGCTGGCATCTCACTCTCTTTGAATCTTCTTTATCATGCTAGCATTAACAGGAAAAAGCAAAAAATTTCAGAATTGCACCTTGCAATGTGGAGATATTACTGTTTGTGCATTTACAATATTCATTGATTTTTGCCATTGAAAAACGTCCAGAAATGTTTGAAGCTACTGACTGAATGAAAGGAGCTGGCATGTCACTCTCTTTGAATCTTCTTTATCATGCTAGGATTAGCAGGAAAAAGCAAAAAATTTCAGAATTGCACCTTGCAATGTGGAGATATTACTGTTTGTGCATTTACAATATTCATTGATTTTTGCCATTGAAAAACATGTTTTTCATATACCAGAAATGTTTGAAGCTACTGACTGAATGAAAGGAGCTGGCATCTCACTCTCTTTGAATCTTCTTTATCATGCTAGGATTAACAGGAAAAAGCAAAAAATTTCAGAATTGCACCTTGCAATGTGGAGATATTACTGTTTGTGCATTTACAATATTCATTGATTTTTGCCATTGAAAAACATGTTTTTCATATACCAGAAATGTTTGAAGCTACTGACTGAATGAAAGGAGCTGGCATCTCACTCTCTTTGAATCTTCTTTATCATGCTAGGATTAGCAGGAAAAAGCAAAAAATTTCAGAATTGCACCTTGCAATGTGGAGATATTACTGTTTGTGCATTTACAATATTCATTGATTTTTGTCATTGAAAAACATGTTTTTCATATACCAGAAATGTTTGAAGCTACTGACTGAATGAAAGGAGCTGGCATCTCACTCTCTTTGAATCTTCTTTATCATGCTAGGATTAACAGGAAAAAGCAAAAAATTTCAGAATTGCACCTTGCAATGTGGAGATATTACTGTTTGTGCATTTACAATATTCATTGATTTTTGCCATTGAAAAACATGTTTTTCATATACCAGAAATGTTTGAAGCTACTGACTGAATGAAAGGAGCTGGCATCTCACTCTCTTTGAATCTTTATCATGCTAGGATTAACAGGAAAAAGCAAAAAATTTCAGAATTGCACCTTGCAATGTGGAGATATTACTGTTTGTGCATTTACAATATTCATTGATTTTTGCCATTGAAAAACGTCCAGAAATGTTTGAAGCTACTGACTGAATGAAAGGAGCTGGCATCTCACTCTCTTTGATCTTCTTTATCATGCTAGGATTAGCAGGAAAAAGCAAAAAATTTCAGAATTGCACCTTGCAATGTGGAGATATTACTGTTTGTGCATTTACAATATTTATTGATTTTTGCCATTGAAAAACATGTTTTTCATATACCAGAAATGTTTGAAGCTACTGACTGAATGAAAGGAGCTGGCATCTCACTCTCTTTGAATCTTCTTTATCATGCTAGGATTAACAGGAAAAAGCAAAAAATTTCAGAATTGCACCTTGCAATGTGGAGATATTACTGTTTGTGCATTTACAATATTCATTGATTTTTGCCATTGAAAAACATGTTTTTCATATACCAGAAATGTTTGAAGCTACTGACTGAATGAAAGGAGCTGGCATCTCACTGTCTTTGAATCTTCTTTATCATGCTAGGATTAACAGGAAAAAGCAAAAAATTTCAGAATTGCACCTTGCAATGTGGAGATATTACTGTTTGTGCATTTACAGTATTCATTGATTTTTGCCATTGAAAAACATGTTTTTCATATACCAGAAATGTTTGAAGCTACTGACTGAATGAAAGGAGCTGGCATCTCACTCTCTTTGAATCTTCTTTATCATGCTAGGATTAACAGGAAAAAGCAAAAAATTTCAGAATTGCACCTTGCAATGTGGAGATATTACTGTTTGTGCATTTACAATATTCATTGATTTTTGCCATTGAAAAACATGTTTTTCATATACCAGAAATGTTTGAAGCTACTGACTGAATGAAAGGAGCTGGCATCTCACTCTCTTTGAATCTTCTTTATCATGCTAGGATTAACAGGAAAAAGCAAAAAATTTCAGAATTGCACCTTGCAATGTGGAGATATTACTGTTTGTGCATTTACAATATTCATTGATTTTTGCCATTGAAAAACGTCCAGAAATGTTTGAAGCTACTGACTGAATGAAAGGAGCTGGCATCTCACTCTCTTTGAATCTTCTTTATCATGCTAGGATTAGCAGGAAAAAGCAAAAAATTTCAGAATTGCACCTTGCAATGTGGAGATATTACTGTTTGTGCATTTACAATATTCATTGATTTTTGCCATTGAAAAACGTCCAGAAATGTTTGAAGCTACTGACTGAATGAAAGGAGCTGGCATCTCACTCTCTTTGAATCTTCTTTATCATGCTAGGATTAGCAGGAAAAAGCAAAAAATTTCAGAATTGCACCTTGCAATGTGGAGATATTACTGTTTGTGCATTTACAATATTCATTGATTTTTGCCATTGAAAAACATGTTTTTCATATACCAGAAATGTTTGAAGCTACTGACTGAATGAAAGGAGCTGGCATCTCACTCTCTTTGAATCTTCTTTATCATGCTAGGATTAGCAGGAAAAAGCAAAAAATTTCAGAATTGCACCTTGCAATGTGGAGATATTACTGTTTGTGCATTTACAATATTCATTGATTTTTGCCATTGAAAAACATGTTTTTCATATACCAGAAATGTTTGAAGCTACTGACTGAATGAAAGGAGCTGGCATCTCACTCTCTTTGAATCTTCTTTATCATGCTAGGATTAACAGGAAAAAGCAAAAAATTTCAGAATTGCACCTTGCAATGTGGAGATATTACTGTTTGTGCATTTACAATATTCATTGATTTTTGCCATTGAAAAACGTCCAGAAATGTTTGAAGCTACTGACTGAATGAAAGGAGCTGGCATCTCACTCTCTTTGAATCTTCTTTATCATGCTAGGATTAGCAGGAAAAAGCAAAAAATTTCAGAATTGCACCTTGCAATGTGGAGATATTACTGTTTGTGCATTTACAATATTCATTGATTTTTGCCATTGAAAAACATGTTTTTCATATACCAGAAATGTTTGAAGCTACTGACTGAATGAAAGGAGCTGGCATCTCACTCTCTTTGAATCTTCTTTATCATGCTAGGATTAGCAGGAAAAAGCAAAAAATTTCAGAATTGCACCTTGCAATGTGGAGATATTACTGTTTGTGCATTTACAATATTTATTGATTTTTGCCATTGAAAAACATGTTTTTCATATACCAGAAATGTTTGAAGCTACTGACTGAATGAAAGGAGCTGGCATCTCACTCTCTTTGAATCTTCTTTATCATGCTAGGATTAACAGGAAAAAGCAAAAAATTTCAGAATTGCACCTTGCAATGTGGAGATATTACTGTTTGTGCATTTACAATATTCATTGATTTTTGCCATTGAAAAACATGTTTTTCATATACCAGAAATGTTTGAAGCTACTGACTGAATGAAAGGAGCTGGCATCTCACTCTCTTTGAATCTTCTTTATCATGCTAGGATTAACAGGAAAAAGCAAAAAATTTCAGAATTGCACCTTGCAATGTGGAGATATTACTGTTTGTGCATTTACAATATTCATTGATTTTTGCCATTGAAAAACATGTTTTTCATATACCAGAAATGTTTGAAGCTACTGACTGAATGAAAGGAGCTGGCATCTCACTCTCTTTGAATCTTCTTTATCATGCTAGGATTAACAGGAAAAAGCAAAAAATTTCAGAATTGCACCTTGCAATGTGGAGATATTACTGTTTGTGCATTTACAATATTCATTGATTTTTGCCATTGAAAAACATGTTTTTCATATACCAGAAATGTTTGAAGCTACTGACTGAATGAAAGGAGCTGGCATCTCACTCTCTTTGAATCTTCTTTATCATGCTAGGATTAACAGGAAAAAGCAAAAAATTTCAGAATTGCACCTTGCAATGTGGAAATATTACTGTTTGTGCATTTACAATATTCATTGATTTTTGCCATTGAAAAACGTCCAGAAATGTTTGAAGCTACTGACTGAATGAAAGGAGCTGGCATCTCACTCTCTTTGAATCTTCTTTATCATGCTAGGATTAGCAGGAAAAAGCAAAAAATTTCAGAATTGCACCTTGCAATGTGGAGATATTACTGTTTGTGCATTTACAATATTCATTGATTTTTGCCATTGAAAAACGTCCAGAAATGTTTGAAGCTACTGACTGAATGAAAGGAGCTGGCATCTCACTCTCTTTGAATCTTCTTTATCATGCTAGGATTAGCAGGAAAAAGCAAAAAATTTCAGAATTGCACCTTGCAATGTGGAGATATTACTGTTTGTGCATTTACAATATTCATTGATTTTTGCCATTGAAAAACATGTTTTTCATATACCAGAAATGTTTGAAGCTACTGACTGAATGAAAGGAGCTGGCATCTCACTCTCTTTGAATCTTCTTTATCATGCTAGGATTAGCAGGAAAAAGCAAAAAATTTCAGAATTGCACCTTGCAATGTGGAGATATTACTGTTTGTGCATTTACAATATTCATTGATTTTTGCCATTGAAAAACATGTTTTTCATATACCAGAAATGTTTGAAGCTACTGACTGAATGAAAGGAGCTGGCATCTCACTCTCTTTGAATCTTCTTTATCATGCTAGGATTAACAGGAAAAAGCAAAAAATTTCAGAATTGCACCTTGCAATGTGGAGATATTACTGTTTGTGCATTTACAATATTCATTGATTTTTGCCATTGAAAAACGTCCAGAAATGTTTGAAGCTACTGACTGAATGAAAGGAGCTGGCATCTCACTCTCTTTGAATCTTCTTTATCATGCTAGGATTAGCAGGAAAAAGCAAAAAATTTCAGAATTGCACCTTGCAATGTGGAGATATTACTGTTTGTGCATTTACAATATTCATTGATTTTTGCCATTGAAAAACATGTTTTTCATATACCAGAAATGTTTGAAGCTACTGACTGAATGAAAGGAGCTGGCATCTCACTCTCTTTGAATCTTCTTTATCATGCTAGGATTAACAGGAAAAAGCAAAAAATTTCAGAATTGCACCTTGCAATGTGGAGATATTACTGTTTGTGCATTTACAATATTCATTGATTTTTGCCATTGAAAAACATGTTTTTCATATACCAGAAATGTTTGAAGCTACTGACTGAATGAAAGGAGCTGGCATCTCACTCTCTTTGAATCTTCTTTATCATGCTAGGATTAGCAGGAAAAAGCAAAAAATTTCAGAATTGCACCTTGCAATGTGGAGATATTACTGTTTGTGCATTTACAATATTCATTGATTTTTGCCATTGAAAAACATGTTTTTCATATACCAGAAATGTTTGAAGCTACTGACTGAATGAAAGGAGCTGGCATCTCACTCTCTTTGAATCTTCTTTATCATGCTAGGATTAACAGGAAAAAGCAAAAAATTTCAGAATTGCACCTTGCAATGTGGAGATATTACTGTTTGTGCATTTACAATATTCATTGATTTTTGCCATTGAAAAACATGTTTTTCATATACCAGAAATGTTTGAAGCTACTGACTGAATGAAAGGAGCTGGCATCTCACTCTCTTTGAATCTTCTTTATCATGCTAGGATTAGCAGGAAAAAGCAAAAAATTTCAGAATTGCACCTTGCAATGTGGAGATATTACTGTTTGTGCATTTACAATATTCATTGATTTTTGCCATTGAAAAACATGTTTTTCATATACCAGAAATGTTTGAAGCTACTGACTGAATGAAAGGAGCTGGCATCTCACTCTCTTTGAATCTTCTTTATCATGCTAGGATTAACAGGAAAAAGCAAAAAATTTCAGAATTGCACCTTGCAATGTGGAGATATTACTGTTTGTGCATTTACAATATTCATTGATTTTTGCCATTGAAAAACATGTTTTTCATATACCAGAAATGTTTGAAGCTACTGACTGAATGAAAGGAGCTGGCATCTCACTCTCTTTGAATCTTCTTTATCATGCTAGGATTAACAGGAAAAAGCAAAAAATTTCAGAATTGCACCTTGCAATGTGGAGATATTACTGTTTGTGCATTTACAATATTCATTGATTTTTGCCATTGAAAAACGTCCAGAAATGTTTGAAGCTACTGACTGAATGAAAGGAGCTGGCATCTCACTCTCTTTGAATCTTCTTTATCATGCTAGGATTAGCAGGAAAAAGCAAAAAATTTCAGAATTGCACCTTGCAATGTGGAGATATTACTGTTTGTGCATTTACAATATTCATTGATTTTTGCCATTGAAAAACATGTTTTTCATATACCAGAAATGTTTGAAGCTACTGACTGAATGAAAGGAGCTGGCATCTCACTCTCTTTGAATCTTCTTTATCATGCTAGGATTAACAGGAAAAAGCAAAAAATTTCAGAATTGCACCTTGCAATGTGGAGATATTACTGTTTGTGCATTTACAATATTCATTGATTTTTGCCATTGAAAAACATGTTTTTCATATACCAGAAATGTTTGAAGCTACTGACTGAATGAAAGGAGCTGGCATCTCACTCTCTTTGAATCTTCTTTATCATGCTAGGATTAACAGGAAAAAGCAAAAAATTTCAGAATTGCACCTTGCAATGTGGAGATATTACTGTTTGTGCATTTACAATATTCATTGATTTTTGCCATTGAAAAACATGTTTTTCATATACCAGAAATGTTTGAAGCTACTGACAATGAAAGGAGCTGGCATCTCACTCTCTTTGAATCTTCTTTATCATGCTAGGATTAACAGGAAAAAGCAAAAAATTTCAGAATTGCACCTTGCAATGTGGAGATATTACTGTTTGTGCATTTACAATATTCATTGATTTTTGCCATTGAAAAACGTCCAGAAATGTTTGAAGCTACTGACTGAATGAAAGGAGCTGGCATCTCACTCTCTTTGAATCTTCTTTATCATGCTAGGATTAACAGGAAAAAGCTAAAAATTTCAGAATTGCACCTTGCAATGTGGAGATATTACTGTTTGTGCATTTACAATATTCATTGATTTTTGCCATTGAAAAACGTTTTTCATATACCAGAAATGTTTGAAGCTACTGACTGAATGAAAGGAGCTGGCATCTCACTCTCTTTGAATCTTTATCATGCTAGGATTAGCAGGAAAAAGCAAAGAATTTCAGAATTGCACCTTGCAATGTGGAGATATTACTGTTTGTGCATTTACAATATTCATTGATTTTTGCCATTGAAAAACATGTTTTTCATATACCAGAAATGTTTGAAGCTACTGACTGAATGAAAGGAGCTGGCATCTCACTCTCTTTGAATCTTCTTTATCATGCTAGGATTAGCAGGAAAAAGCAAAAAATTTCAGAATTGCACCTTGCAATGTGGAGATATTACTGTTTGTGCATTTACAATATTCATTGATTTTTGCCATTGAAAAACATGTTTTTCATATACCAGAAATGTTTGAAGCTACTGACTGAATGAAAGGAGCTGGCATCTCACTCTCTTTGAATCTTCTTTATCATGCTAGGATTAACAGCAAAAAGCAAAAAATTTCAGAATTGCACCTTGCAATGTGGAGATATTACTGTTTGTGCATTTACAATATACATTGATTTTTGCCATTGAAAAACATGTTTTTCATATACCAGAAATGTTTGAAGCTACTGACTGAATGAAAGGAGCTGGCATCTCACTCTCTTTGAATCTTCTTTATCATGCTAGGATTAACAGGAAAAAGCAAAAAATTTCAGAATTGCACCTTGCAATGTGGAGATATTACTGTTTGTGCATTTACAATATTCATTGATTTTTGCCATTGAAAAACATGTTTTTCATATACCAGAAATGTTTGAAGCTACTGACAATGAAAGGAGCTGGCATCTCACTCTCTTTGAATCTTCTTTATCATGCTAGGATTAACAGGAAAAAGCAAAAAAATTCAGAATTGCACCTTGCAATGTGGAGATATTACTGTTTGTGCATTTACAATATTCATTGATTTTTGCCATTGAAAAACGTCCAGAAATGTTTGAAGCTACTGACTGAATGAAAGGAGCTGGCATCTCACTCTCTTTGAATCTTCTTTATCATGCTAGGATTAACAGGAAAAAGCTAAAAATTTCAGAATTGCACCTTGCAATGTGGAGATATTACTGTTTGTGCATTTACAATATTCATTGATTTTTGCCATTGAAAAACGTTTTTCATATACCAGAAATGTTTGAAGCTACTGACTGAATGAAAGGAGCTGGCATCTCACTCTCTTTGAATCTTTATCATGCTAGGATTAGCAGGAAAAAGCAAAGAATTTCAGAATTGCACCTTGCAATGTGGAGATATTACTGTTTGTGCATTTACAATATTCATTGATTTTTGCCATTGAAAAACATGTTTTTCATATACCAGAAATGTTTGAAGCTACTGACTGAATGAAAGGAGCTGGCATCTCACTCTCTTTGAATCTTCTTTATCATGCTAGGATTAGCAGGAAAAAGCAAAAAATTTCAGAATTGCACCTTGCAATGTGGAGATATTACTGTTTGTGCATTTACAATATTCATTGATTTTTGCCATTGAAAAACATGTTTTTCATATACCAGAAATGTTTGAAGCTACTGACTGAATGAAAGGAGCTGGCATCTCACTCTCTTTGAATCTTCTTTATCATGCTAGGATTAACAGGAAAAAGCAAAAAATTTCAGAATTGCACCTTGCAATGTGGAGATATTACTGTTTGTGCATTTACAATATTCATTGATTTTTGCCATTGAAAAACATGTTTTTCATATACCAGAAATGTTTGAAGCTACTGACAATGAAAGGAGCTGGCATCTCACTCTCTTTGAATCTTCTTTATCATGCTAGGATTAACAGGAAAAAGCAAAAAATTTCAGAATTGCACCTTGCAATGTGGAGATATTACTGTTTGTGCATTTACAATATTCATTGATTTTTGCCATTGAAAAACGTCCAGAAATGTTTGAAGCTACTGACTGAATGAAAGGAGCTGGCATCTCACTCTCTTTGAATCTTCTTTATCATGCTAGGATTAACAGGAAAAAGCTAAAAATTTCAGAATTGCACCTTGCAATGTGGAGATATTACTGTTTGTGCATTTACAATATTCATTGATTTTTGCCATTGAAAAACGTTTTTCATATACCAGAAATGTTTGAAGCTACTGACTGAATGAAAGGAGCTGGCATCTCACTCTCTTTGAATCTTTATCATGCTAGGATTAGCAGGAAAAAGCAAAGAATTTCAGAATTGCACCTTGCAATGTGGAGATATTACTGTTTGTGCATTTACAATATTCATTGATTTTTGCCATTGAAAAACATGTTTTTCATATACCAGAAATGTTTGAAGCTACTGACTGAATGAAAGGAGCTGGCATCTCACTCTCTTTGAATCTTCTTTATCATGCTAGGATTAGCAGGAAAAAGCAAAAAATTTCAGAATTGCACCTTGCAATGTGGAGATATTACTGTTTGTGCATTTACAATATTCATTGATTTTTGCCATTGAAAAACATGTTTTTCATATACCAGAAATGTTTGAAGCTACTGACTGAATGAAAGGAGCTGGCATCTCACTCTCTTTGAATCTTCTTTATCATGCTAGGATTAACAGCAAAAAGCAAAAAATTTCAGAATTGCACCTTGCAATGTGGAGATATTACTGTTTGTGCATTTACAATATTCATTGATTTTTGCCATTGAAAAACATGTTTTTCATATACCAGAAATGTTTGAAGCTACTGACTGAATGAAAGGAGCTGGCATCTCACTCTCTTTGAATCTTCTTTATCATGCTAGGATTAACAGGAAAAAGCAAAAAATTTCAGAATTGCACCTTGCAATGTGGAGATATTACTGTTTGTGCATTTACAATATTCATTGATTTTTGCCATTGAAAAACATGTTTTTCATATACCAGAAATGTTTGAAGCTACTGACAATGAAAGGAGCTGGCATCTCACTCTCTTTGAATCTTCTTTATCATGCTAGGATTAACAGGAAAAAGCAAAAAATTTCAGAATTGCACCTTGCAATGTGGAGATATTACTGTTTGTGCATTTACAATATTCATTGATTTTTGCCATTGAAAAACATGTTTTTCATATACCAGAAATGTTTGAAGCTACTGACAATGAAAGGAGCTGGCATCTCACTCTCTTTGAATCTTCTTTATCATGCTAGGATTAACAGGAAAAAGCAAAAAATTTCAGAATTGCACCTTGCAATGTGGAGATATTACTGTTTGTGCATTTACAATATTCATTGATTTTTGCCATTGAAAAACGTCCAGAAATGTTTGAAGCTACTGACTGAATGAAAGGAGCTGGCATCTCACTCTCTTTGAATCTTCTTTATCATGCTAGGATTAACAGGAAAAAGCTAAAAATTTCAGAATTGCACCTTGCAATGTGGAGATATTACTGTTTGTGCATTTACAATATTCATTGATTTTTGCCATTGAAAAACGTTTTTCATATACCAGAAATGTTTGAAGCTACTGACTGAATGAAAGGAGCTGGCATCTCACTCTCTTTGAATCTTTATCATGCTAGGATTAGCAGGAAAAAGCAAAGAATTTCAGAATTGCACCTTGCAATGTGGAGATATTACTGTTTGTGCATTTACAATATTCATTGATTTTTGCCATTGAAAAACATGTTTTTCATATACCAGAAATGTTTGAAGCTACTGACTGAATGAAAGGAGCTGGCATCTCACTCTCTTTGAATCTTCTTTATCATGCTAGGATTAGCAGGAAAAAGCAAAAAATTTCAGAATTGCACCTTGCAATGTGGAGATATTACTGTTTGTGCATTTACAATATTCATTGATTTTTGCCATTGAAAAACATGTTTTTCATATACCAGAAATGTTTGAAGCTACTGACTGAATGAAAGGAGCTGGCATCTCACTCTCTTTGAATCTTCTTTATCATGCTAGGATTAACAGCAAAAAGCAAAAAATTTCAGAATTGCACCTTGCAATGTGGAGATATTACTGTTTGTGCATTTACAATATACATTGATTTTTGCCATTGAAAAACATGTTTTTCATATACCAGAAATGTTTGAAGCTACTGACTGAATGAAAGGAGCTGGCATCTCACTCTCTTTGAATCTTCTTTATCATGCTAGGATTAACAGGAAAAAGCAAAAAATTTCAGAATTGCACCTTGCAATGTGGAGATATTACTGTTTGTGCATTTACAATATTCATTGATTTTTGCCATTGAAAAACATGTTTTTCATATACCAGAAATGTTTGAAGCTACTGACAATGAAAGGAGCTGGCATCTCACTCTCTTTGAATCTTCTTTATCATGCTAGGATTAACAGGAAAAAGCAAAAAATTTCAGAATTGCACCTTGCAATGTGGAGATATTACTGTTTGTGCATTTACAATATTCATTGATTTTTGCCATTGAAAAACGTCCAGAAATGTTTGAAGCTACTGACTGAATGAAAGGAGCTGGCATCTCACTCTCTTTGAATCTTCTTTATCATGCTAGGATTAACAGGAAAAAGCTAAAAATTTCAGAATTGCACCTTGCAATGTGGAGATATTACTGTTTGTGCATTTACAATATTCATTGATTTTTGCCATTGAAAAACGTTTTTCATATACCAGAAATGTTTGAAGCTACTGACTGAATGAAAGGAGCTGGCATCTCACTCTCTTTGAATCTTTATCATGCTAGGATTAGCAGGAAAAAGCAAAGAATTTCAGAATTGCACCTTGCAATGTGGAGATATTACTGTTTGTGCATTTACAATATTCATTGATTTTTGCCATTGAAAAACATGTTTTTCATATACCAGAAATGTTTGAAGCTACTGACTGAATGAAAGGAGCTGGCATCTCACTCTCTTTGAATCTTCTTTATCATGCTAGGATTAGCAGGAAAAAGCAAAAAATTTCAGAATTGCACCTTGCAATGTGGAGATATTACTGTTTGTGCATTTACAATATTCATTGATTTTTGCCATTGAAAAACATGTTTTTCATATACCAGAAATGTTTGAAGCTACTGACTGAATGAAAGGAGCTGGCATCTCACTCTCTTTGAATCTTCTTTATCATGCTAGGATTAACAGGAAAAAGCAAAAAATTTCAGAATTGCACCTTGCAATGTGGAGATATTACTGTTTGTGCATTTACAATATTCATTGATTTTTGCCATTGAAAAACATGTTTTTCATATACCAGAAATGTTTGAAGCTACTGACAATGAAAGGAGCTGGCATCTCACTCTCTTTGAATCTTCTTTATCATGCTAGGATTAACAGGAAAAAGCAAAAAATTTCAGAATTGCACCTTGCAATGTGGAGATATTACTGTTTGTGCATTTACAATATTCATTGATTTTTGCCATTGAAAAACGTCCAGAAATGTTTGAAGCTACTGACTGAATGAAAGGAGCTGGCATCTCACTCTCTTTGAATCTTTTTATCATGCTAGGATTAACAGGAAAAAGCTAAAAATTTCAGAATTGCACCTTGCAATGTGGAGATATTACTGTTTGTGCATTTACAATATTCATTGATTTTTGCCATTGAAAAACGTTTTTCATATACCAGAAATGTTTGAAGCTACTGACTGAATGAAAGGAGCTGGCATCTCACTCTCTTTGAATCTTTATCATGCTAGGATTAGCAGGAAAAAGCAAAGAATTTCAGAATTGCACCTTGCAATGTGGAGATATTACTGTTTGTGCATTTACAATATTCATTGATTTTTGCCATTGAAAAACATGTTTTTCATATACCAGAAATGTTTGAAGCTACTGACTGAATGAAAGGAGCTGGCATCTCACTCTCTTTGAATCTTCTTTATCATGCTAGGATTAGCAGGAAAAAGCAAAAAATTTCAGAATTGCACCTTGCAATGTGGAGATATTACTGTTTGTGCATTTACAATATTCATTGATTTTTGCCATTGAAAAACATGTTTTTCATATACCAGAAATGTTTGAAGCTACTGACTGAATGAAAGGAGCTGGCATCTCACTCTCTTTGAATATTCTTTATCATGCTAGGATTAACAGCAAAAAGCAAAAAATTTCAGAATTGCACCTTGCAATGTGGAGATATTACTGTTTGTGCATTTACAATATTCATTGATTTTTGCCATTGAAAAACATGTTTTTCATATACCAGAAATGTTTGAAGCTACTGACTGAATGAAAGGAGCTGGCATCTCACTCTCTTTGAATCTTCTTTATCATGCTAGGATTAACAGGAAAAAGCAAAAAATTTCAGAATTGCACCTTGCAATGTGGAGATATTACTGTTTGTGCATTTACAATATTCATTGATTTTTGCCATTGAAAAACATGTTTTTCATATACCAGAAATGTTTGAAGATACTGACAATGAAAGGAGCTGGCATCTCACTCTCTTTGAATCTTCTTTATCATGCTAGGATTAACAGGAAAAAGCAAAAAATTTCAGAATTGCACCTTGCAATGTGGAGATATTACTGTTTGTGCATTTACAATATTCATTGATTTTTGCCATTGAAAAACGTCCAGAAATGTTTGAAGCTACTGACTGAATGAAAGGAGCTGGCATCTCACTCTCTTTGAATCTTCTTTATCATGCTAGGATTAACAGGAAAAAGCTAAAAATTTCAGAATTGCACCTTGCAATGTGGAGATATTACTGTTTGTGCATTTACAATATTCATTGATTTTTGCCATTGAAAAACGTTTTTCATATACCAGAAATGTTTGAAGCTACTGACTGAATGAAAGGAGCTGGCATCTCACTCTCTTTGAATCTTTATCATGCTAGGATTAGCAGGAAAAAGCAAAGAATTTCAGAATTGCACCTTGCAATGTGGAGATATTACTGTTTGTGCATTTACAATATTCATTGATTTTTGCCATTGAAAAACGTTTTTCATATACCAGAAATGTTTGAAGCTACTGACTGAATGAAAGGAGCTGGCATCTCACTCTCTTTGAATCTTCTTTATCATGCTAGGATTAGCAGGAAAAAGCAAAAAATTTCAGAATTGCACCTTGCAATGTGGAGATATTACTGTTTGTGCATTTACAATATTCATTGATTTTTGCCATTGAAAAACATGTTTTTCATATACCAGAAATGTTTGAAGCTACTGACTGAATGAAAGGAGCTGGCATCTCACTCTCTTTGAATCTTCTTTATCATGCTAGGATTAGCAGGAAAAAGCAAAAAATTTCAGAATTGCACCTTGCAATGTGGAGATATTACTGTTTGTGCATTTACAATATTCATTGATTTTTGCCATTGAAAAACGTCCAGAAATGTTTGAAGCTACTGACTGAATGAAAGGAGCTGGCATCTCACTCTCTTTGAATCTTCTTTATCATGCTAGGATTAACAGGAAAAAGCTAAAAATTTCAGAATTGCACCTTGCAATGTGGAGATATTACTGTTTGTGCATTTACAATATTCATTGATTTTTGCCATTGAAAAACATGTTTTTCATATACCAGAAATGTTTGAAGCTACTGACTGAATGAAAGGAGCTGGCATCTCACTCTCTTTGAATCTTCTTTATCATGCTAGGATTAGCAGGAAAAAGCAAAAAATTTCAGAATTGCACCTTGCAATGTGGAGATATTACTGTTTGTGCATTTACAATATTCATTGATTTTTGCCATTGAAAAACATGTTTTTCATATACCAGAAATGTTTGAAGCTACTGACTGAATGAAAGGAGCTGGCATCTCACTCTCTTTGAATCTTCTTTATCATGCTAGGATTAGCAGGAAAAAGCAAAAAATTTCAGAATTGCACCTTGCAATGTGGAGATATTACTGTTTGTGCATTTACAATATTCATTGATTTTTGCCATTGAAAAACATGTTTTTCATATACCAGAAATGTTTGAAGCTACTGACTGAATGAAAGGAGCTGGCATCTCACTCTCTTTGAATCTTCTTTATCATGCTAGGATTAACAGGAAAAAGCAAAAAATTTCAGAATTGCACCTTGCAATGTGGAGATATTACTGTTTGTGCATTTACAATATTCATTGATTTTTGCCATTGAAAAACATGTTTTTCATATACCAGAAATGTTTGAAGCTACTGACTGAATGAAAGGAGCTGGCATCTCACTCTCTTTGAATCTTCTTTATCATGCTAGGATTAACAGCAAAAAGCAAAAAATTTCAGAATTGCACCTTGCAATGTGGAGATATTACTGTTTGTGCATTTACAATATACATTGATTTTTGCCATTGAAAAACATGTTTTTCATATACCAGAAATGTTTGAAGCTACTGACTGAATGAAAGGAGCTGGCATCTCACTCTCTTTGAATCTTCTTTATCATGCTAGGATTAACAGGAAAAAGCAAAAAATTTCAGAATTGCACCTTGCAATGTGGAGATATTACTGTTTGTGCATTTACAATATTCATTGATTTTTGCCATTGAAAAACATGTTTTTCATATACCAGAAATGTTTGAAGCTACTGACAATGAAAGGAGCTGGCATCTCACTCTCTTTGAATCTTCTTTATCATGCTAGGATTAACAGGAAAAAGCAAAAAATTTCAGAATTGCACCTTGCAATGTGGAGATATTACTGTTTGTGCATTTACAATATTCATTGATTTTTGCCATTGAAAAACGTCCAGAAATGTTTGAAGCTACTGACTGAATGAAAGGAGCTGGCATCTCACTCTCTTTGAATCTTCTTTATCATGCTAGGATTAACAGGAAAAAGCTAAAAATTTCAGAATTGCACCTTGCAATGTGGAGATATTACTGTTTGTGCATTTACAATATTCATTGATTTTTGCCATTGAAAAACGTTTTTCATATACCAGAAATGTTTGAAGCTACTGACTGAATGAAAGGAGCTGGCATCTCACTCTCTTTGAATCTTTATCATGCTAGGATTAGCAGGAAAAAGCAAAGAATTTCAGAATTGCACCTTGCAATGTGGAGATATTACTGTTTGTGCATTTACAATATTCATTGATTTTTGCCATTGAAAAACATGTTTTTCATATACCAGAAATGTTTGAAGCTACTGACTGAATGAAAGGAGCTGGCATCTCACTCTCTTTGAATCTTCTTTATCATGCTAGGATTAGCAGGAAAAAGCAAAAAATTTCAGAATTGCACCTTGCAATGTGGAGATATTACTGTTTGTGCATTTACAATATTCATTGATTTTTGCCATTGAAAAACATGTTTTTCATATACCAGAAATGTTTGAAGCTACTGACTGAATGAAAGGAGCTGGCATCTCACTCTCTTTGAATCTTCTTTATCATGCTAGGATTAGCAGGAAAAAGCAAAAAATTTCAGAATTGCACCTTGCAATGTGGAGATATTACTGTTTGTGCATTTACAATATTCATTGATTTTTGCCATTGAAAAACGTCCAGAAATGTTTGAAGCTACTGACTGAATGAAAGGAGCTGGCATCTCACTCTCTTTGAATCTTCTTTATCATGCTAGGATTAACAGGAAAAAGCTAAAAATTTCAGAATTGCACCTTGCAATGTGGAGATATTACTGTTTGTGCATTTACAATATTCATTGATTTTTGCCATTGAAAAACATGTTTTTCATATACCAGAAATGTTTGAAGCTACTGACTGAATGAAAGGAGCTGGCATCTCACTCTCTTTGAATCTTCTTTATCATGCTAGGATTAGCAGGAAAAAGCAAAAAATTTCAGAATTGCACCTTGCAATGTGGAGATATTACTGTTTGTGCATTTACAATATTCATTGATTTTTGCCATTGAAAAACATGTTTTTCATATACCAGAAATGTTTGAAGCTACTGACTGAATGAAAGGAGCTGGCATCTCACTCTCTTTGAATCTTCTTTATCATGCTAGGATTAGCAGGAAAAAGCAAAAAATTTCAGAATTGCACCTTGCAATGTGGAGATATTACTGTTTGTGCATTTACAATATTCATTGATTTTTGCCATTGAAAAACATGTTTTTCATATACCAGAAATGTTTGAAGCTACTGACTGAATGAAAGGAGCTGGCATCTCACTCTCTTTGAATCTTCTTTATCATGCTAGGATTAACAGGAAAAAGCAAAAAATTTCAGAATTGCACCTTGCAATGTGGAGATATTACTGTTTGTGCATTTACAATATTCATTGATTTTTGCCATTGAAAAACATGTTTTTCATATACCAGAAATGTTTGAAGCTACTGACTGAATGAAAGGAGCTGGCATCTCACTCTCTTTGAATCTTCTTTATCATGCTAGGATTAACAGGAAAAAGCAAAAAATTTCAGAATTGCACCTTGCAATGTGGAGATATTACTGTTTGTGCATTTACAATATTCATTGATTTTTGCCATTGAAAAACATGTTTTTCATATACCAGAAATGTTTGAAGCTACTGACAATGAAAGGAGCTGGCATCTCACTCTCTTTGAATCTTCTTTATCATGCTAGGATTAACAGGAAAAAGCAAAAAATTTCAGAATTGCACCTTGCAATGTGGAGATATTACTGTTTGTGCATTTACAATATTCATTGATTTTTGCCATTGAAAAACGTCCAGAAATGTTTGAAGCTACTGACTGAATGAAAGGAGCTGGCATCTCACTCTCTTTGAATCTTCTTTATCATGCTAGGATTAACAGGAAAAAGCTAAAAATTTCAGAATTGCACCTTGCAATGTGGAGATATTACTGTTTGTGCATTTACAATATTCATTGATTTTTGCCATTGAAAAACGTTTTTCATATACCAGAAATGTTTGAAGCTACTGACTGAATGAAAGGAGCTGGCATCTCACTCTCTTTGAATCTTTATCATGCTAGGATTAGCAGGAAAAAGCAAAGAATTTCAGAATTGCACCTTGCAATGTGGAGATATTACTGTTTGTGCATTTACAATATTCATTGATTTTTGCCATTGAAAAACATGTTTTTCATATACCAGAAATGTTTGAAGCTACTGACTGAATGAAAGGAGCTGGCATCTCACTCTCTTTGAATCTTCTTTATCATGCTAGGATTAGCAGGAAAAAGCAAAAAATTTCAGAATTGCACCTTGCAATGTGGAGATATTACTGTTTGTGCATTTACAATATTCATTGATTTTTGCCATTGAAAAACATGTTTTTCATATACCAGAAATGTTTGAAGCTACTGACTGAATGAAAGGAGCTGGCATCTCACTCTCTTTGAATCTTCTTTATCATGCTAGGATTAACAGCAAAAAGCAAAAAATTTCAGAATTGCACCTTGCAATGTGGAGATATTACTGTTTGTGCATTTACAATATTCATTGATTTTTGCCATTGAAAAACATGTTTTTCATATACCAGAAATGTTTGAAGCTACTGACTGAATGAAAGGAGCTGGCATCTCACTCTCTTTGAATCTTCTTTATCATGCTAGGATTAACAGGAAAAAGCAAAAAATTTCAGAATTGCACCTTGCAATGTGGAGATATTACTGTTTGTGCATTTACAATATTCATTGATTTTTGCCATTGAAAAACATGTTTTTCATATACCAGAAATGTTTGAAGCTACTGACAATGAAAGGAGCTGGCATCTCACTCTCTTTGAATCTTCTTTATCATGCTAGGATTAGCAGGAAAAAGCAAAAAATTTCAGAATTGCACCTTGCAATGTGGAGATATTACTGTTTGTGCATTTACAATATTCATTGATTTTTGCCATTGAAAAACGTCCAGAAATGTTTGAAGCTACTGACTGAATGAAAGGAGCTGGCATCTCACTCTCTTTGAATCTTCTTTATCATGCTAGGATTAACAGGAAAAAGCTAAAAATTTCAGAATTGCACCTTGCAATGTGGAGATATTACTGTTTGTGCATTTACAATATTCATTGATTTTTGCCATTGAAAAACATGTTTTTCATATACCAGAAATGTTTGAAGCTACTGACTGAATGAAAGGAGCTGGCATCTCACTCTCTTTGAATCTTCTTTATCATGCTAGGATTAGCAGGAAAAAGCAAAAAATTTCAGAATTGCACCTTGCAATGTGGAGATATTACTGTTTGTGCATTTACAATATTCATTGATTTTTGCCATTGAAAAACATGTTTTTCATATACCAGAAATGTTTGAAGCTACTGACTGAATGAAAGGAGCTGGCATCTCACTCTCTTTGAATCTTCTTTATCATGCTAGGATTAACAGGAAAAAGCAAAAAATTTCAGAATTGCACCTTGCAATGTGGAGATATTACTGTTTGTGCATTTACAATATTCATTGATTTTTGCCATTGAAAAACATGTTTTTCATATACCAGAAATGTTTGAAGCTACTGACTGAATGAAAGGAGCTGGCATCTCACTCTCTTTGAATCTTCTTTATCATGCTAGGATTAGCAGGAAAAAGAAAAAAATTTCAGAATTGCACCTTGCAATGTGGAGATATTACTGTTTGTGCATTTACAATATTCATTGATTTTTGCCATTGAAAAACATGTTTTTCATATACCAGAAATGTTTGAAGCTACTGACTGAATGAAAGGAGCTGGCATCTCACTCTCTTTGAATCTTCTTTATCATGCTAGGATTAGCAGGAAAAAGCAAAAAATTTCAGAATTGCACCTTGCAATGTGGAGATATTACTGTTTGTGCATTTACAATATTCATTGATTTTTGCCATTGAAAAACATGTTTTTCATATACCAGAAATGTTTGAAGCTACTGACTGAATGAAAGGAGCTGGCATCTCACTCTCTTTGAATCTTCTTTATCATGCTAGGATTAACAGCAAAAAGCAAAAAATTTCAGAATTGCACCTTGCAATGTGGAGATATTACTGTTTGTGCATTTACAATATTCATTGATTTTTGCCATTGAAAAACATGTTTTTCATATACCAGAAATGTTTGAAGCTACTGACTGAATGAAAGGAGCTGGCATCTCACTCTCTTTGAATCTTCTTTATCATGCTAGGATTAACAGGAAAAAGCAAAAAATTTCAGAATTGCACCTTGCAATGTGGAGATATTACTGTTTGTGCATTTACAATATTCATTGATTTTTGCCATTGAAAAACATGTTTTTCATATACCAGAAATGTTTGAAGCTACTGACAATGAAAGGAGCTGGCATCTCACTCTCTTTGAATCTTCTTTATCATGCTAGGATTAACAGGAAAAAGCAAAAAATTTCAGAATTGCACCTTGCAATGTGGAGATATTACTGTTTGTGCATTTACAATATTCATTGATTTTTGCCATTGAAAAACGTCCAGAAATGTTTGAAGCTACTGACTGAATGAAAGGAGCTGGCATCTCACTCTCTTTGAATCTTCTTTATCATGCTAGGATTAACAGGAAAAAGCTAAAAATTTCAGAATTGCACCTTGCAATGTGGAGATATTACTGTTTGTGCATTTACAATATTCATTGATTTTTGCCATTGAAAAACGTTTTTCATATACCAGAAATGTTTGAAGCTACTGACTGAATGAAAGGAGCTGGCATCTCACTCTCTTTGAATCTTTATCATGCTAGGATTAGCAGGAAAAAGCAAAGAATTTCAGAATTGCACCTTGCAATGTGGAGATATTACTGTTTGTGCATTTACAATATTCATTGATTTTTGCCATTGAAAAACATGTTTTTCATATACCAGAAATGTTTGAAGCTACTGACTGAATGAAAGGAGCTGGCATCTCACTCTCTTTGAATCTTCTTTATCATGCTAGGATTAGCAGGAAAAAGCAAAAAATTTCAGAATTGCACCTTGCAATGTGGAGATATTACTGTTTGTGCATTTACAATATTCATTGATTTTTGCCATTGAAAAACATGTTTTTCATATACCAGAAATGTTTGAAGCTACTGACTGAATGAAAGGAGCTGGCATCTCACTCTCTTTGAATCTTCTTTATCATGCTAGGATTAACAGCAAAAAGCAAAAAATTTCAGAATTGCACCTTGCAATGTGGAGATATTACTGTTTGTGCATTTACAATATTCATTGATTTTTGCCATTGAAAAACATGTTTTTCATATACCAGAAATGTTTGAAGCTACTGACTGAATGAAAGGAGCTGGCATCTCACTCTCTTTGAATCTTCTTTATCATGCTAGGATTAACAGGAAAAAGCAAAAAATTTCAGAATTGCACCTTGCAATGTGGAGATATTACTGTTTGTGCATTTACAATATTCATTGATTTTTGCCATTGAAAAACATGTTTTTCATATACCAGAAATGTTTGAAGCTACTGACAATGAAAGGAGCTGGCATCTCACTCTCTTTGAATCTTCTTTATCATGCTAGGATTAGCAGGAAAAAGCAAAAAATTTCAGAATTGCACCTTGCAATGTGGAGATATTACTGTTTGTGCATTTACAATATTCATTGATTTTTGCCATTGAAAAACGTCCAGAAATGTTTGAAGCTACTGACTGAATGAAAGGAGCTGGCATCTCACTCTCTTTGAATCTTCTTTATCATGCTAGGATTAACAGGAAAAAGCTAAAAATTTCAGAATTGCACCTTGCAATGTGGAGATATTACTGTTTGTGCATTTACAATATTCATTGATTTTTGCCATTGAAAAACATGTTTTTCATATACCAGAAATGTTTGAAGCTACTGACTGAATGAAAGGAGCTGGCATCTCACTCTCTTTGAATCTTCTTTATCATGCTAGGATTAGCAGGAAAAAGCAAAAAATTTCAGAATTGCACCTTGCAATGTGGAGATATTACTGTTTGTGCATTTACAATATTCATTGATTTTTGCCATTGAAAAACATGTTTTTCATATACCAGAAATGTTTGAAGCTACTGACTGAATGAAAGGAGCTGGCATCTCACTCTCTTTGAATCTTCTTTATCATGCTAGGATTAACAGGAAAAAGCAAAAAATTTCAGAATTGCACCTTGCAATGTGGAGATATTACTGTTTGTGCATTTACAATATTCATTGATTTTTGCCATTGAAAAACATGTTTTTCATATACCAGAAATGTTTGAAGCTACTGACTGAATGAAAGGAGCTGGCATCTCACTCTCTTTGAATCTTCTTTATCATGCTAGGATTAGCAGGAAAAAGAAAAAAATTTCAGAATTGCACCTTGCAATGTGGAGATATTACTGTTTGTGCATTTACAATATTCATTGATTTTTGCCATTGAAAAACATGTTTTTCATATACCAGAAATGTTTGAAGCTACTGACTGAATGAAAGGAGCTGGCATCTCACTCTCTTTGAATCTTCTTTATCATGCTAGGATTAGCAGGAAAAAGCAAAAAATTTCAGAATTGCACCTTGCAATGTGGAGATATTACTGTTTGTGCATTTACAATATTCATTGATTTTTGCCATTGAAAAACATGTTTTTCATATACCAGAAATGTTTGAAGCTACTGACTGAATGAAAGGAGCTGGCATCTCACTCTCTTTGAATCTTCTTTATCATGCTAGGATTAACAGCAAAAAGCAAAAAATTTCAGAATTGCACCTTGCAATGTGGAGATATTACTGTTTGTGCATTTACAATATTCATTGATTTTTGCCATTGAAAAACATGTTTTTCATATACCAGAAATGTTTGAAGCTACTGACTGAATGAAAGGAGCTGGCATCTCACTCTCTTTGAATCTTCTTTATCATGCTAGGATTAACAGGAAAAAGCAAAAAATTTCAGAATTGCACCTTGCAATGTGGAGATATTACTGTTTGTGCATTTACAATATTCATTGATTTTTGCCATTGAAAAACATGTTTTTCATATACCAGAAATGTTTGAAGCTACTGACAATGAAAGGAGCTGGCATCTCACTCTCTTTGAATCTTCTTTATCATGCTAGGATTAACAGGAAAAAGCAAAAAATTTCAGAATTGCACCTTGCAATGTGGAGATATTACTGTTTGTGCATTTACAATATTCATTGATTTTTGCCATTGAAAAACGTCCAGAAATGTTTGAAGCTACTGACTGAATGAAAGGAGCTGGCATCTCACTCTCTTTGAATCTTCTTTATCATGCTAGGATTAACAGGAAAAAGCTAAAAATTTCAGAATTGCACCTTGCAATGTGGAGATATTACTGTTTGTGCATTTACAATATTCATTGATTTTTGCCATTGAAAAACGTTTTTCATATACCAGAAATGTTTGAAGCTACTGACTGAATGAAAGGAGCTGGCATCTCACTCTCTTTGAATCTTTATCATGCTAGGATTAGCAGGAAAAAGCAAAGAATTTCAGAATTGCACCTTGCAATGTGGAGATATTACTGTTTGTGCATTTACAATATTCATTGATTTTTGCCATTGAAAAACATGTTTTTCATATACCAGAAATGTTTGAAGCTACTGACTGAATGAAAGGAGCTGGCATCTCACTCTCTTTGAATCTTCTTTATCATGCTAGGATTAGCAGGAAAAAGCAAAAAATTTCAGAATTGCACCTTGCAATGTGGAGATATTACTGTTTGTGCATTTACAATATTCATTGATTTTTGCCATTGAAAAACATGTTTTTCATATACCAGAAATGTTTGAAGCTACTGACTGAATGAAAGGAGCTGGCATCTCACTCTCTTTGAATCTTCTTTATCATGCTAGGATTAGCAGGAAAAAGCAAAAAATTTCAGAATTGCACCTTGCAATGTGGAGATATTACTGTTTGTGCATTTACAATATTCATTGATTTTTGCCATTGAAAAACGTCCAGAAATGTTTGAAGCTACTGACTGAATGAAAGGAGCTGGCATCTCACTCTCTTTGAATCTTCTTTATCATGCTAGGATTAACAGGAAAAAGCAAAAAATTTCAGAATTGCACCTTGCAATGTGGAGATATTACTGTTTGTGCATTTACAATATTCATTGATTTTTGCCATTGAAAAACATGTTTTTCATATACCAGAAATGTTTGAAGCTACTGACTGAATGAAAGGAGCTGGCATCTCACTCTCTTTGAATCTTCTTTATCATGCTAGGATTAACAGGAAAAAGCAAAAAATTTCAGAATTGCACCTTGCAATGTGGAGATATTACTGTTTGTGCATTTACAATATTCATTGATTTTTGCCATTGAAAAACATGTTTTTCATATACCAGAAATGTTTGAAGCTACTGACTGAATGAAAGGAGCTGGCATCTCACTCTCTTTGAATCTTCTTTATCATGCTAGGATTAACAGGAAAAAGCAAAA
This sequence comes from Phyllobates terribilis, assembly GCF_046119375.1. Lineage (NCBI taxonomy): Eukaryota > Metazoa > Chordata > Amphibia > Anura > Dendrobatidae > Phyllobates > Phyllobates terribilis. The sequence continues at coordinate 1,474 of NW_027367910.1, read as the reverse complement.
AATTTCAGAATTGCACCTTGCAATGTGGAGATATTACTGTTTGTGCATTTACAATATTCATTGATTTTTGCCATTGAAAAACATGTTTTTCATATACCAGAAATGTTTGAAGCTACTGACAATGAAAGGAGCTGGCATCTCACTCTCTTTGAATCTTCTTTATCATGCTAGGATTAGCAGGAAAAAGCAAAAAATTTCAGAATTGCACCTTGCAATGTGGAGATATTACTGTTTGTGCATTTACAATATTCATTGATTTTTGCCATTGAAAAACGTCCAGAAATGTTTGAAGCTACTGACTGAATGAAAGGAGCTGGCATCTCACTCTCTTTGAATCTTCTTTATCATGCTAGGATTAACAGGAAAAAGCTAAAAATTTCAGAATTGCACCTTGCAATGTGGAGATATTACTGTTTGTGCATTTACAATATTCATTGATTTTTGCCATTGAAAAACATGTTTTTCATATACCAGAAATGTTTGAAGCTACTGACTGAATGAAAGGAGCTGGCATCTCACTCTCTTTGAATCTTCTTTATCATGCTAGGATTAACAGGAAAAAGCAAAAAATTTCAGAATTGCACCTTGCAATGTGGAGATATTACTGTTTGTGCATTTACAATATTCATTGATTTTTGCCATTGAAAAACATGTTTTTCATATACCAGAAATGTTTGAAGCTACTGACTGAATGAAAGGAGCTGGCATCTCACTCTCTTTGAATCTTCTTTATCATGCTAGGATTAGCAGGAAAAAGAAAAAAATTTCAGAATTGCACCTTGCAATGTGGAGATATTACTGTTTGTGCATTTACAATATTCATTGATTTTTGCCATTGAAAAACATGTTTTTCATATACCAGAAATGTTTGAAGCTACTGACTGAATGAAAGGAGCTGGCATCTCACTCTCTTTGAATCTTCTTTATCATGCTAGGATTAGCAGGAAAAAGCAAAAAATTTCAGAATTGCACCTTGCAATGTGGAGATATTACTGTTTGTGCATTTACAATATTCATTGATTTTTGCCATTGAAAAACATGTTTTTCATATACCAGAAATGTTTGAAGCTACTGACTGAATGAAAGGAGCTGGCATCTCACTCTCTTTGAATCTTCTTTATCATGCTAGGATTAACAGCAAAAAGCAAAAAATTTCAGAATTGCACCTTGCAATGTGGAGATATTACTGTTTGTGCATTTACAATATTCATTGATTTTTGCCATTGAAAAACATGTTTTTCATATACCAGAAATGTTTGAAGCTACTGACTGAATGAAAGGAGCTGGCATCTCACTCTCTTTGAATCTTCTTTATCATGCTAGGATTAACAGGAAAAAGCAAAAAATTTCAGAATTGCACCTTGCAATGTGGAGATATTACTGTTTGTGCATTTACAATATTCATTGATTTTTGCCATTGAAAAACATGTTTTTCATATACCAGAAATGTTTGAAGCTACTGACAATGAAAGGA